>NC_025995.2:115017584-115317584 GCF_000442705.2 Elaeis guineensis
GCGCCGTTGCCGGGGATTTGGCGTTTTAAATTATTTTCAAATATTTGTTCTTCGTGCTTTATAACTCTCTTTCTTTTTCCTTTAGGTTTCTATATTTAGTTGGTGATTGCTGAAAACTCAGGTACGCTTCTAATTTCTCTTTTATTATTTTAGTTAATTACTTTTCCTTTAGACCTAATCATTTGAATTACTTAATCATAAAAAAAAAAAACAAAACAAAAGACATTTCATAATCGTGAAGTAAAATATCAAGATAAAAAAAAAAATTTCTAAATTAAAATCTTTTACATTCTTGGTCATCTTGTTTATTTGCATTTGCATTTCATAATTAATCTAAGGGCATCAACCCATTAACAAGATAAGGTGGGGATTTCATTACCCTTCCTTAGCCCAAAAAACCATCTCCATCATATTGCATTACCTAGACCTTTAATCTTAAAATCAATTAGACGTCAACCTTAAGGAATTCGAGCTCAATAGGACAAGGAACCCTAAGAGTTTACCAAGTTTGAGTTGTTTGATTAGTTGGTGTCTAGGCAAGTCCCTGAGGGTGGTTTGTTAAATTGGTTCAGTTGCTGGCTTGGCCAACTCGTTGGTGTCTAGAAAGGCAACGATGAGTGAACCTCCCACCTCTTATACTTACCTGGCCAACTAGTTGATCAATCTCCACTTGGAAGGTTTGAAGGGTCATCTTGGAACAGTTAGGAGCTGTCTAGATTTAGGTTAACCCTAGGATAGATTGAGTTTAATTTATTGATTCACTTGTTTGAAAAAAAAAAAAATTTAAAATTTAAATTAATTTGGTTACTTTTCTTTAGATTTAGGACTCCTTAGGATCTTCTCTTTAGAACTTTTTCTCTTTTCTTTCTTTTCCTTATACATAAAATTTTATAAAAAAAAAAATTGTATAAACATCGAGAACCGTACACCTCGTGTGTGGAGAAGAGTGTCGGGTCGTCTAGTTAGAATTGAGTCAATTCCTGTTGTTCCAATGGCTGAACCAATCCAACCCATGACCCTTAAGGATTGTGTTATCCAGTTGGCTCCATCCAACCATCTTGTATCAGGTTGCCACAACCCACAGCTAACAATTTTGAAATCAAACCTCAAATCATAAATATGCTTCCAAAATTCACAGGATTAGAAGATGCTTATATATTTATTAGAGAATTTGAGGAGGTATGTGCAACCATGAAACTACAATTAACAGAGGATGAGGTCAAACTTAGATTAATCAACTTTGCCCTTAAGGACAATGCTAAGAAGTGGCTTTATAATCTGCCAAACTATTCTGTCACTACCTGGGAGGGCTTTGTGAGAACATTTTTAAAAAAGTATTTCCCCCATCATAAAACAGCTAGGATTAGGAATGAAATAAATCAATTTTACCAAACTAGCTGGTGAATCATTTTGGAAGTACTTCGATCGTTTCAAGAATCTTTTGACCCAATGCCCACACCATGGAATAGAAACTTGAAGACTATGCCAGATCATCTATGAGGGATTAGATTCAAACTCAAGAACCATGCTAGAGTCCATGTGCCAAGGCCAATTTATGGACAAAGAAACTACTGAAGCTTGGCAATTCTTAGAAGTCCTAGCCGAGAAAAATTTACAGTGGGAAACAACTAGGGAACCTGATAAAGCTACACCTTCAAGAGGAGGAATGCATCAAATTCAACCAACCCTAGCATCAGAGGCCAAGATTGCAACCTTAACACGTAGATTGGAAGCCTTAGAATTACAGAGACCAACCAATGTAAATCAAATATCTGCACCCATGTGTAAAGGGTGCAATGCACCAGACCATGTCTTAGAAGAATGTTCCTACTCGAATGAGTGTGCACAGGTGAATGCCACCTATCAAGGACCATTGAACAATCCTTATGCACCCACATATAACCCAGGTTGGAGGAATCACCCGAATTTCTCATGGTCCCAGAATCCTAATGTAGGCAATCCAAATTTCAATCAGCAAAATCTAAGGTCCAACCCAGTAATGAACAACCCGTCAGGCTTTCATGATAATGACAAGAAAATTACCTCTTTAGAGAAAAACCTAGAAGCCATGATGAAAACACATACCAGCTTTATGCAAACCACGGGTCAACTCATAAATAATAACACCCAAGCTATAGCCCGTCTGGAAATGCAAGTAAGTCAGCTGGCTTCGACCATTAGTGAACGAGAACATGATAGGTTTCCTAGCCAACCTGAGCCAAATCCTAGGAACCAAAATGGTCCACGACCCCAACAAGGAAACCCAGTTAATGGTGTAAATGCCATTCATACCTTAAGATCAAGAAAACAAATAGACAATAAGGTAGTTGCACTTGATGATATAGATGACTCATCTGCCGAGTCACCTTCTATAACTACTACCTTTCAACCTCAAGCACCAGAAACTAAAAATTCACCTAGTCCAGTACTTAAAAGTCTTAGAGCTCCTTTTCCAAACAGACTGAAATCCAATAAATCTGAACATTTAGACAAAATTTTGAGGTATTTAAACAAGTCCAAGTTAATATTCCTCTTTTAGATATAATCCATCAGGTTCCAACTTATGCCAAATTTTTAAAAGATCTTTGCACTAGGAAAAGGACCACTAATGTACCAAAGAAAGCATTTTTGGCTGCAAGTGTCAGTTCATACCTATCTAGCCATGTGCCAATTAAATATAAGGACCCTGGAGCTCCAACAATTTTTTGTGTTATTGGAGAAACCAATATAAAAAAGGCCTTGCTAGATCTAGGAGCTAGTGTGAATATCCTTCCATATTCGGTGTATGAACAACTAGGATTAGAAAAACTTCAACCTACTGGGATCACATTACAGTTAGCCGATAGATCTCTCAGGATCCCTAAGGGAATGGTCGAGGATGTTCTGATAAAGGTTGAAAATTTTATTTTCCCTGTAGATTTTATTGTTTTAGAGACTGAGCCAGTTGCGAATCCTAAAGGACATATATCTGTCATTTTAGGAAGACCATTCTTAGCTACGGCCAATGCTGAAATCAATTGTCGAAATGGTCTAATGAAGTTATCCTTTGGGAATATGACCATTGAGCTTAATGTTTTTAACTTAGAACAGGAATCCTCTTCTCATGCTGATGTCAATATAGTCCAAGATGGTATTTATGAATCCATTGACATTAGTGATGATGAAGTCGACCTAGAGTCTAACCCCTGGTTAATCCATGAGTCTGAGGATGTCAATGAAATACTTAAAGAAAATCAGATTAATCAGGAATCGACACTTCCTACTGAACCAACCATTGAGATGGTGAACTCATCACCTAAACCATCGATAGAGGAAGCACCCATTTTAGAACTGAAGCCCCTCCCAGAACATCTCAAGTATGCATATCTAGGACCCAAAGAAACTTTGCCTGTAATTATTGCATCAGACCTAGATCCCAAGCAAGAGGAGGAGTTATTGTCAGTTCTAAAAGCAAATCAAGAGGCAATAGGTTGGACCATAGCAGATATCAAAGGAATAAGCCCTTCTATAGTTCAACATAGAATATACTTAGAGGAAGAGGCTAAACCAACAAGAGAAGCCCAAAGAAGGCTTAATCCAGTTATGAAGGATGTAGTTAAAAAGAAGATTCTGAAACTCCTAGATAGTAGAATAATTTATCCTATTTCTGATAGCTCTTGGGTAAGCCCAGTTCAAGTAGTACCCAAGAAATCTGGGGTAACAGTGGTCTAAAATGATGCAAACGAACTTATTCCAACTAGGACCCAAACGGGATGGAGGGTCTGTATAGACTATAGAAAGTTGAATGCTGCGACAAGGAAAGATCACTTTCCTTTGCCATTTATTGATCAAATGTTGGAAAGACTAGCCGGACAAGAGTTTTACTGTTTTCTTGATGGATACTCCGGTTACAACCAGATCCCTATAGCCGCTGAAGATCAAGAAAAGACTACATTCACCTGTCCATTTGGTACTTTTGCCTATAGACGAATGCCCTTTGGACTTTGTAATGCACCGGCAACCTTTCAGAGATGCATGATCAGCATGTTTTCAGATATGATAGAACGATTTCTAGAAATTTTTATGGATGACTTTTCTGTTTTTGGCCTAACCTTCTCCGAGTGTCTGAATCACCTGCAATTAGTTCTAGAACGATGTAAGGAGAAGCACGTAGTTCTCAACTGGGAAAAATGTCAGTTTATGGTCAAACAGGGAATAGTTCTTGGCCATGTCATTTCTAAAAAGGGGATTGAAGTGGACAAGGCCAAAATAGATCTAATTGCAAGTCTTCCACCACCTAAATCTGTGAAAGAAATACGTTCATTTTTAGGTCATGCTGGATTCTATAGAAGGTTTATTGCCAACTTTAGCAAAGTAGCACGTCCACTGACTAATCTTTTGGCAAAGGATACCAAATTTGAATTTACTCATGAGTGCTTGGAATCCTTTGAATTTCTAAAAAATGCACTTGTATCAGCTCCAATCATTCATCCTCCTGTCTGGTCTGAACCATTTGAATTAATGTGTGATGCATCCGATCATGTTGTGGGTGCAATCTTAGGTCAACGAATAAATAAGCTGCCTAGAGTGATATATTATGCAAGTAAAACCTTAAATGATGCGCAGCTTAACTACACCATAACTGAGAAGGAGTTCCTTGCCGTTGTCTTTGCTTTAGAGAAATTTAGATCTTATTTGGTTGGGACCCACACCATTGTTTACACCGATCACTCAGCCATTAGACATCTTCTAGCAAAAAAGGATGCCAAGGCACGTTTAATCAGATGGATTTTGCTCCTTCAAGAATTTGACCTAGAAATTAGGGACAAGAAAGGCACTGAGAATGTTGTAGCAGATCATTTGTCCCGAATTCCAGTCGCACCATCTAGTGAACCACCCATCAATGAATCTTTCCCAGATGAGCAACTCATGTCTGTGTCTACTGAACCTTGGTTTGCTGATATTGTAAATTATTTAGCCATAGGTAAGACACCTTCTCATTGGACTAAGCAGGATAAATATAAATTCTTTGCCCAAGTGAAGTATTTCATTTGGGATGATCCTTATCTTTTTAAACAATGTCCTGATCAAATTATTAGAAGGTGTATCCCAGATAACGAAGTCATGAATATTTTATCTTTTTGTCATGATCAAGCATGTGGGGGTCACTTCGCGTCTAAGAAAACTGCTGCTAAGGTTCTCCAATGTGGTTTTTATTGGCCCAATTTGTTTAAGGATGCTCATGAATATTGTAAAAGTTGTGCTCAATGTCAGAAAATGGGTCGAATCACCAAGCGACACATGATGCCACTCAACCCAATCTTGGTAGTTGAAGTTTTTGATGTTTGGGGAATCGATTTCATGGGACCATTTCCAAATTCTTTTGGAAATAAATATATTCTAGTAGCAGTTGATTATGTTTCAAAGTGGGTAGAAGCAATTGTATGTAGAACACCCGATAGCAAAATGGTCATTAAGTTTCTTAAAGAAAATATTCTCTCCCGTTTCGGTATTCCTAGGGCAATCATTAGTGATTGGGGAACCCATTTTTGTAACCGACCTTTTGCAACATTGATGAAAAAGTATAATGTCACCCACAAATTGGCCACACCATATCATCCTCAAACTAGTGGACAAGTTGAAGTGTCAAACCGACAAATCAAACAAATCCTGGAAAAAACTATTAGTGCCAATAGAAAAGATTGGTCTTTGAAATTAATTGATGTACTTTGGGCATACCGAACCGCTTTCAAGACCAATCTAGGAATGTCTCCTTATAGGATTGTGTTTGGTAAACCATGTCACTTGCCTATTGAGATAGAACACAAAGCTATGTGGGCCATCAAACAACTAAATACAAATTTGAACGACGCTGGAAACCATAGGAAGCTTCAATTGAATGAATTAGAAGAACTTAGAAATGAAGCCTATGAAAATGCAAGGATATACAAGGAACGAACCAAAGTATTTCATGATCAATCAATTATAAGAAAAACTTTCAATATCGGACAAAAGGTGCTCTTATATAACTCTAGATTACATCTGTTTCCAGGAAAGCTTAGGTCTAGATGGACAGGACCATTTTTAGTAAAGGAAGTTTTTTCACACGGAGCTATTGAGATTGAAAACCCAAGTAATGGTGTTATCTTTAAAGTTAATGGTCAACGATTAAAACCATTCTTGGAATTACCTGCCAAGACTGTTGAAGATGCCATGGTTCTTTATGAACCAACTTATTCTGATTAAGTTGCTTCAAGATTTGGTCTGGCTGAAGACATAAAACTTAGCGCTTCTGGGAGGCAACCCAGCTTATTTAATTTCTAATGCTTTCTTTGTTTTCAGTTTGCTTAGGACAAATAAATTAGATAACTCCATTGGGGACAATGTCGGTCAAGTTGGGGGGAGAGCTTGAACAAAATCAGGTGTTATCATTTCCTTTTCCTTCCACTATGAGTTAATTCTTGCATTTAATATATTAATTTTTTTTATAAAATCTTATTTTATGCAAAAAAAATGAAATAAATTAATCTAGAAAAGAAATAAGAGTAAGTTAGAAAGTAATTGCTAATGTAGTGAGTCACGGAGAAGATTAGCTGGTTAGACTCTTGGTGGCTTAGGTCATTTAAAGACTATTAGCACTTCCAATTGCACATGCACACTAACAAGGTAAAGTAGGTGTTAATTGTAAGGTCAATTAAGGATTTGAGTATTATTTAAATTAGATAATTTTCTCTACACCCCAATTGAAGAAATTTGAATTTAAGGAAAGAGCTACCTGCCTGAAATAAAATGCAAAATACAGAGTAAATGTGGATTGCCCTAAGCCTAGTAACCGGGCCTCTTCACCTAAGTCAAGTGTTGAGATTCGCGTCAAACGGTGGTGGGAAGGCCAGGATGCTCAGCAAAAAAAAAAAAAAAAAAAAAACAGTGTGAAAGCTACCTTAGTTCTTTGTATAATCTGGGGTGTATAGAAAATTAATCGAACTAAGTTATGAAAAATGATACAATTGACCTGTACAAGTTAATACTGAAATACTAAGTTAGTTATCACTCACACAAGTGCTATAAAACTTTAAGTGTACTCTAAGAAAGCTTCTAAGTAGACTGACTACCGATTCTAATTCGAAGCTCATTACTTAGTAATACTAGAAAACTTCTTGAATTTCGATCTTAAATTAATTTGCAAAGGAAGGATCTTTTTGAATTATGATCTTATTTTGGTACATTGCTAAGGGACTAGCAATGATTAAGTTGGAGGGTGTGATTTATGTCACAAATTGACATAAAAAGTATCAATTAATATCTAAATTATCTAACTTTATTAAAAAATTGATACTTGTTATTATATTTTGCAGAAGAAGAGATCATCAATAGAAAGAACAAGAAAAGAGGATTCCAACGGCGTAAATTTTATGCAAAACGGAGTTAAATTGACCCAGGAATTGAAGAATGAAGAAAGAAAACTCAATTGGGTCAAACCCGAGTCAAATCAGATCAAAATTGGTCAAAAATCAACTGATTTGGTGATCTGGTTAGCCGCCTGGTCACAGCAACAGGCGCATGGACCATGGACCCATCGGCGCACCATAAACCCCCCTAACAACCCTCTAAAACCTCTTAGTCCCACATCTAAAGTTTTGAAAATCTTATAACCCCCAAATGCCTATAAAAAGCCCCCAAAGGCCCTTGTTTTATGTATTCTTCCTTCCGATCAAGCTTGTAACCCTAGATAGTGGGGTTTTTAGCTCTCTTTTCAAGCCTCGAGCTTTGAGGTTTTTGTAATAATTTTTTTTTTATATATATAAAATCTTATTTTTATGCAATTTCATCTCTTTACATTATGCAATTTATTTTTCTTGCAATTAGGATAGTTTAATTTATGCAATTTAATTTTATGCAATTAGGTTAGTTTAATTTATGCAGTTTAAATTTATACAATTAGGATAGTTTAATTTATGAAATTAGGGTAGTTTATTTTTCTGTATTTAAATTTTGTAAGTAGATTTAGATCATGTCTAGCTAAGCATCCCTTCTAGGATTTGCGATGAAGCTAGATCATAAGTAGGGATTTTACATAGGGTTCTTTCTTTTTCTTAGGGTTTCTTTTTCTTCCTCTTTTGCCAAGAATTTTTGATGAACTACAGTTGGGTCAGAGTCCCTTCATAGTTCATGCTTGATTCAGTGCATAGGAGGAGAAAACCCTAAGGGATCCTAGTTACTACTCCCCTGTAAAGAATCTTGATGGGTTATCGTTGGGCCTTAGTCCCTTCATAATCTATGCTTGGGAAAGACAAGAGGAGTAGTCGTTAGGATCAATAAGAAAAATTCTAGGTAGAATTCTCTAATCTAGATCTAGTGGATTCAAAAACCCTAGATCCTTAGTCTTATTGTCTTTAGCAAACAACTTTCGACTTTCGATTTTTGTTAAAGCTCGCTTGAGCATAGATTTGAAAATCGTTTTTAAAACCAAGTCTCTGTGGGATCGACCCGTACTCGCTGGTCGTGCTACTCTGCACACCGTGCGCTTGCGGTTTTATTTACAAATTTTAAGATTTGCACAACAACGGCCTCAGCCTTTGAAGGCAAAAGGCCCCGACCAACATGGCTCGATTGCCGATCGCCGAATCAACGGCTCGATCACCGATCGCCGAATCAACGGCTCGATCACCGATCGCCGAAATCGACGGCTTCAGCCTTAGAAGGCAAAAGGCCCCGACCAACATGGCTCGATTGCCGATCGCCGAATCTATGACTCCGTCGTCGGCCTGATCGACGAATCACCGAACCAATGGCTCAATCTACGTCTCGATCGTCGAGGACATATCGGATTCTACGACGGAGATCGAAGGAGCGGAATATCTACGACGGCCCCTACCTCTGAAGGCAAAGGGATTCGACTAATGCGGCTAGCTAACTTGCCGACTTAGCTTCGACTAAGAAAGGCAAAACGCCAAGACGGCCGCAGTCGTATTCGCGACATACCGATCTGGTCACGACCGATCGAAGGATATTCGGCTTGCCACCGTTTATCATACATCCCGACGCATACGTCCGACCAAGGGCTGGACAATGGATATTCGACTTGCCATCGTTATCCTATCCGAATACGTCGGATGCTACTCGACTATCAGATTCTGCGGAATGATCGTGTCGACGAGCAACGTTCGGAGGTTGGCCGACCTCCGACCCGACGTGCATGCTCGACCCACAGTCGGGACGACCGATATTGGATCGTTCGTTGATGTGATCGCCAGAGTCAGGGCAAGAAAAGACGGAAAACCACTCCTTTCGTCCGAAGCCGTCGCCCACGTGTTCACGCGAGCCAACACGACATCGGGCTCAGGAGTGGGGGGGGGCAACTGTTGGGATATACCGACCCCGACCGACTCCGACTGGCCGACCGACCGACCGACTGACTGACCGACCGACCGACTGGCCGACCGATCGACTGACCGACCGACCGACTGACCAACCGACTGGCCGACCGACCGACCGACTGGCCGACCGACCGACCGACCGACTGGCCGACCGACCGACTCCGACGGACGACTCCAACTGGCCGACCGACCGACTCCGACGGACGACTCCGACGGACGACTCCGACTGGCCGACCGACTGACTCTGACGGACGACTCCGACTGGCCGACCGACCGACCGACCGACTGGCCGACCGACCGACTGACCGACCGACCGACCGACTGGCCGACCGACCAGGAAGTCTGATGGCCGACTCTCGCAACATGCCCGGCTGACCATCGGAGGGGCCCGAATCTCCACCCGGCGCCACACAGCTGGCCACCGACCTAGGATCGGTCGACTCCTCCGATCGCCGTATAGCCGCCAGAGCCTATCAGCCCGGACAGCGACATGCGGCACTGCCACCTAAGGGCATTATCCCGCCTAGGGCATTGTCAACCCTAGCGATTTGATAGCCCCACGGCGATGTGACACTTTCACGGCGACTCTGACAGTCTACAGTGAGTTGACAATTCCTCAATTGTCCGCGTCATTAATGACGGCGCCATACCACGCTCCATTATAAATATCGGGGAAGGCAACAGTGTAGGGACACCCCTTGGAAACCACAGGCTTGCTCCCCCTCTTTCTCTCTCTCTCTCGATTGAGCTCTCTGTCTTCATTTCACTGTTGCCCAGTCACCTCTCTGACTTGACCGTCGGAGGGTCCCCGCCGGAGCCGCCTCCGGTCAGTATGGACTTCCTTTTTTGCATGCGCTCGTTCCCGACGATCAGGCGACGAAGGGATTGACCGCAACAGAGCTATTGCACGTACTATATATAATATGTGATAAACAAGTTTTCAATTATATAGACCGCAATTTAGGAATAAAATGGGAACATCTCTCATACAACTTTTGCACTGTAGAGTATAATACTATTATGGAGAGCTGCAATGTCATCCATCGTGGGCTCTCCCTTAACTCTCATAGCATAGTGTATCTCACTGAAAAATATATACTAAAATAAATGAAAGCCGTCCCTCATCAAAATAGATGATATGGTGGTTATCTATGGTGGCAGAGAATGTTAGATTTTTGATGAAAAAATTCAAAAAAAAAAATTTTCTTAAATTTTCAAAGCTTTGTGAAGTTTTTAGTCCCATATTGAAAAAAAAAAAAATATTGTAAATCATCTTTTCTTACTTATCTCGAAAGACTTAGGAGGAAATGGATTTTATATTTCGCACACGTGCGTCAGTTGACTCGGCTTGCATGCATACCTACAGCATGGCATAGCATGGCATGACATGCGAGATGATATTTTATTATTTTATTTTTTTTATCATATTTTATTTTATCTTTTATTGTTATGATATTTTAAATAGTTGCTTCTCTTTGCAGTCAGATGGTCAAATGACCGTTTTTCTAAATGATCATATTTTTCTATGATCGATCACTTCTATTCATGATCAATCAATCAAAAATGAACATATATAAGCGACTCTTTGTGGTCTATAAATGACCATGAGTTCTGACCCATGGGATATCTAGAAAAAAAAAATCAGCAATCCACTCTTTTTTTGAGAGTCGGTATTCTAAAAACTCTCTCGTCTTATTATTTTTGCTTTCTTATTTTATTAATAAATATTAGAAAATGTCTATCAGCCCTTTCTACAACCGTATTATGGGAAAGAATATCTCAAATTCTCGATGACAGTGCCATGAGGGTTAAAAATTTATTTTAGAACAATATTTAGCATGCTTCCAAGTTTTTTTTTTTATATTTTAAATCAATGAGCCAATCCAACTAAATAAATCAATTTAAATCTCTTATTTTTTCATACAGTTTAAATAAATCTAAAATTTATCAAAATTTTTAATTAAAATAATTTATTATATATTTTTTTTTAAGAAGGATTTTACGTACAAGAGGTTTCTATCGTGCAAAAATCGCACCGCAGGAATGGGAACTCTTTATGGGTTAGCGGTCCTGCCATGATGATTCATTGTCTGACATATCAACTGTAAAAAGCAAAAGGGGCAAATAGAGAATTTAACTTATATGGATAAGCTTACAAACATAAGCATATGTCTAGAAATAATACCAGTCACAAGATTAAATGAAGAAATATGTGTATGATTACTAGTTAAGAAATTGAAAAATTTTCTCATTTCAGATGCCTGCAGTCTTGAATAAAAGAATAGGAAGAATTCTTCGAGCAATTTGAGAAGCAAAATGGGTCTACTTCAAAACAATTCCCCTGACAACGAGACCTCGGAACGATCACCGTTTATGAGCAAAAAAAAACCGAATATTCTGTGCCCAAGTTAATTTCCTTTTATGTTTTTTACTTCCATGCGGCAAAAACACAGAGACCACAGACTAACATTAGACCACCCAGTTGTAGATAAAACGTGTGGACCGTCCAAGTGAAATCAACAAGGACACTTTCACCATCATCTCCGTTCAACAAAGAGACTTCCTCAGAGAACTCGAAACTGACAAATTTACCCTAGTGGAAGGTATTTTTGTAGCACATCTAAGATGGGCAGTCTCGTCCAAGATGGCACCTGTAACATTCTCATACCCCTCAGTTCTGTGGCCCCGGTCTCGATCTTTCAAATGGTCATCATGGAAAAGGATAAGAAATCTAAGAGATCTCATGATTTGATTGGAAGAATGAAGAACGGCCACTAGAATATAGTTTGAATTCAAAGTAGCATAACATTGGCAGTGGAGGACAAGGATTGTTCTGGGATTGTTCAGAAGACCACTTCAAAGGTTGGTATTGTTGCCCTAGAGAGTAATGCATTGAATGCATCATCATTGGTATTGGATAAATATACTAAATACACTATTACAAAGATTTAAAAATATCTGATGATCTTATTAAACAATATAGCTCGTTTTCAGCACTTCCAAATGTCCTCCACTTCTCCACGACAGCAAAGTTCAAGAATACTCAAGCTTCACTTATTTCTAGCAAAGTATCGCACGTGCCGAGCACATGATCCTAACTCATTCCCCATTGATTTGACTAAGATCAAATGATATATAACTAACAAATTAGACATTTTTAAATGATATTTAAATATTTATCTATCAAATATCGACATCATTTATATACTAACGTGATGGTTTGGTTCTGCTCTTTGTGAATTGTTCCCGTTTTGCTTGAAATTGAATGAGCTGGCATAACTATTAATGCTAATTATAGTTCTATAGCTTTTTCCATTGAACAATAAAAAAATTTACAAGTTTGGATGCAAACATCTGCTTCAATATTATTGAAGCTTAAGGTTTCTTTTCATAAACTTCTTTTTAACGACAGCATTTGCACGAAGTTCAAACGCGCCACCAAATTAAATGACATAAGTTGATAGCTTGGTTTGTATAATTAATATATAAGTAGACACATCTTGAAGTAGATTAATATCAACCACGTGCAGTGCAAGCAACTTGTTCGTCTTCAACTTGAGACAGATAGAGACCAGCACATGTTCTTATCATGGGCAACTGGTAGATATATAGCTTAAATTAAAAGAAATCTAATTCCTGCGGCAGTTTTGATAAGAACTTCTATACATAAAAAAATTCAACTGTCTGCTATTTATTATTTATAAGAGAAGAGCAGCTTCCATGTTGTCCATTTTGCAATCGAATCAAGGTCACCACGTGGAAAGTAACATATTACTGCCGCATTTTTTTTTTTTTTAATAATTGCTGCGCTTTCGCTAATTTTAATTAATACTGCTCTTTTATTATATGATAGCAGGTTTAGGCAAATCCTAGCTTGACCAAGTCTACCGTCAGTATTGTCGAAAGGTGGTTGACTGGGTTTAAAATGGCCTTGACCCGTTACGCTGGATCTTTATTACGAGTCCGCTGAGCAGACATAGTTGGAAGCTTGACTTGCTTGTATGTCATGTATGTTATAATCTTAGGGGCATTATATTTGTGTAGATTTAAGCATATTACTATAAATATTTGAAAGTATCGGCCATATTTACTATTTGTTTCGTTCCATGCCTCTTATATCTACAGGAAGGCAAATCAGAGACATAGTACCTGTTGTTATTGCTGAACTGGCAATACATCAACAGTTCTATGTTTTCTCATGGGGGTGTGCATGTCTCTTCGTATTACAAAGTCTCATGACTATTTGGATGTCGCTCAAATTGTTAAATTCATTTTATTATGAGTTAGCAAAGCCCATAAAACATTAATTACTACCGGCGAGTTGGGCAATAGCCCAAATTAGGGCCGAGCAAATAATCGAACTCCAAAGAAATCCACATAATCCAATCTAATAAACAACGATTTTGGTCGGTTGAAAGACGTAAATTGGATGGAATCAGATTAAGATTTATAAAAAATTTGATTATTTACGGTCAGTTCGGTTCTTACACTTTAATCAGTATGAAATCGGATCCGACTAATGTAGTATTCTACAAACTAATTTTTATTTTGGGATGGCGTCATTTAGACTTCAATACTTTATTCTAAAAAATATTTCATTATCTATTTGGATCTATGAGAATATTAATGTTGAACTATTGATAGAAGCACATCAATTTGAGACAATTCTGAAGTGAAAACTTTAAGATATAGTTACTTTCAAATAAGTAATTTTTTTTTTCTGTTTTATTTATATAGATTCAAAAATAAATTTATAATTTATAAAGTTGAGATTTTTTTATATTAAATTGATAAAAAAAATAAATAAACTTAAGTGAACCAATATTGGATTTAAAATTAACATTAAATTAACATTGAAGTCCAAACCAGCACAATCCATCCAAACCTGCTACAAACCGTTCACTTCGGTTTCAAACAGTTTGTACATGATAAATAATCGACATCACACTAAATATTTTTTAATTCGATCGAATTCGGTCTGTGCTCAGCCCTAATCTAAATATAAAAAATATTTATGGTTTGTATCCAGCATGAGATATGTTTCTCGGACTCTACATAACTATTTCGTTGAGTTGGTCGTTTCTTTCTTATCCTCAAAATATAGAAAAATTTTTATTTCTTACATCATGGTCCCAGTCCAAACACGAAAAATGTTTGTGGTTTGTATCCCGCGTTAGATATGTTTCTCCGACTCTACATAACTATTTTGTTGAGTTGGTCGTTTCTTTCTTATTTTCAAAAAATAAAAAATTTTTTATTTCTTACGTCATGATCCTAGTCCAAACATGAAAAATGTTTGTGGTTTGTATCCAGCATGAGGTATATTTCTCCGACTCTACGTAACTATTTCGTTGAGTTAGTCATTTCTTTCTTTTCCTCAAAAAATAAAAAAATTCTTATTTCTTGCATCATGGTCATTCATATGGTTTTGATTTAAATGTTAAGGGAACATGATGTCGTGATAACTTTTTGACACCGGAGTTGCAACGCATCATGTCACGGTTTTGACAGGGTCGGATGGTACCTTTCGTGCGAAAGAATGATTGACCTTTTCTTATAATATTGACCATTAGATCAAACACCACACAACTCTCAAAGTACACTGAACTTTTCATTTATCAGGTCTACACAAACCTCAGAGTGAACTTTGTATGATCCAATGGTGCACTCATGTGCAGGAAGGGGAATCCTTCCTGCCCTATAAAAAATACAACTGATACCAAACAAGATGTAGTAGCATACAAGTGTTTCATTTTCTTGCATATGATGTTGCACTATAGTTTTGCGAAAATGAGAGTTTTGAATGAGGCCAGGTCAAAAAGCCTTTTCAAAGATCCCTCTTTCTAAACTTCTAGAAGCGTAAAAGTTATCTATCCAAATAAAATCCTGCGAACTTGTCTTGTAAATTAAAACAAATTGAATCCTCTCGGAACTTTTGAGGATTTTTTATTTTTTATTTTATTTTTCCCCTACACAAACCTCAAAGTGAACTTTGTATGATCCAATGGTGCACTCATGTGCAGGAAGGGGAATCCTTTCTGCCCTATAAAAGATACAACTGGTCCCAAACAAGATGTAGTAGCATACAAGTGTTTCATTTTCTTGCATATGATGTTGCACTATAGTCTTGCGAAAATGAGAGTTTTGAATGTGGCCAGGCCAAAAAGCCTTTTCAAAGATCCCTCTTTCTAAACTTCTAGAAGCGTAAAAATTATCTATCCGAATAAAATCCTGCAAACTTGTCTTGTAAACTAAAACAAATTGAATCCTCTCGGAACTTTTGAGGGTTTTTTATTTTCTTTTTTATTTTTCTCCTAATTTTTTCTTGGTGTGTGCACGCATGTTGCCATATAGATCTCTTCTACCACAATTAGAAGTTCATTTGAGGTCCTTTCTTCAGCCCTAATTATTTTCTAAGAGCAGGTCATTTCTCACACCATATTTTTTTTAAAGAAAAAGCTGGGTGCTTCGTAGCAAGAACCAACATTGGGATGCCAAATATGGTACAAGTGGATTTTGTAACTTATAAAATCATAAGAAGGATTGAGCATTGAGTTGCCAAGATAACATCATGGGAGGTTGTAAAATTTTATCTTTTCATAAACAAGCGTCCACAAGCATTTTCTTTGTCTTAAATTATGGTTTTAATTGGATTCCCTTTTCATTTTCTCCTCACCATAATTTCTTTATTATTCCCAATTATCAATAATCCCTTAAAAAATTGACACCAATGCCCCAAATATTGGCAATATCCATTCTTTTTCCAGTCGTTAAATAATAAATTGTAGTCATCTATGTTTTATTTTATTTGTATTAAATTTGTTAAAAACCATCTCTATCTATAGCTGATAAAGATGAGTGTAACAACATCCACATATAATGTCAAAGATTATATATCCACAAATATAAGATACATGATAGTAATCAAAACTCAAAATTTTTCAATCTGGTAAGTTCTTATCTCACATTATTTTTATTTTTATTTTTATTATTTTGTCTTTCATTCAAGATATTCAAGCTTGGAAAGCTGCCAATATCTCAATACATGTTACCCATACATTCAGGAATTAAAAGCAAATAAAGCCGCTGACTACATGGCCCGTCAGGCTCATGGATGCAGATGTGTGTTGGAACTCAAGGTCTGTTTTGGATCCCCAATTCATACATATACTGCAAGCTGATTACCATGATTTTCCTACCTTGCGCTATACTTAATCTTCCATTACTGCAGCATTTGTCTCAATTCCATTTAGTGTGGTATCGGTTTTTATCCAGAAGTGTTTCAGATTTCTCTAACCATGGCTACAATTATTTACCTTGCACTTTTTTACGTACCCAGGTTAATTGCTGTGCAAGCTTGTTCCAAAAAGGTTACTGTTATGATACTTATAAACTGTTACTGGAGCTTATTTCCATCTCCTGCATACTATTCACGGTGTTATGGTTTCCATCTCATTATAAATCTGAATTTTCCAATGTCTTGGTTCTTTTTCACTCAGTTATTATATATACTACAAAGGCATGCAACAAGACAGGCAGTACTTCATCCTTATGATAATCTCGTTACCCATTAAGTCTGCATGTCCATTTAATTCTTCTTGCTTTTTGGCCGCTTTTGTATCCTATGATCACTTCATTCTACAGGGTCGTCATGGTCTTACTCATCTCAGAGCTCTTTCAGCTTACACTTGTTATTTGTGGGATATATTATCTGAAATCACAGGTCTGGACACTGGAATTTTATATTTGAATTCCATCAAAGGGATCTTTCTCAGTTTATATATGCAACCTGAGCCATGAAAGCTAGGGTATTGTACTATTCATATTCTCCATGGACAACTTCAATATTTGATACGCTATACCAGTTGCTTGCTGAATAACATCAGAACTCAAACTGTATATTATTTCAAGTGCAATGGTCCCCAAGCATGTTTCATATCCCAATTCACAAAGCTTGCAATCTATTCAGCTAATTTATCTCATGTGTTACTTCGAATTTCTTACTCAACATAGAAGACTACAGGTTCTGCTTTGGAATATGGACTTCATACATAGTTCAATGCTGTTATCAACATCCACACGCAGCTCTAACATTACTTTTTTGTTTGTTGTTTTATGACTCTTATATTTATGTAATTATACAGTTGCTCTTTCTGTTTATAGTGTTTGTTTCCTTTTTTTTTTTTTTTCTCCTTACTTTTTGTTTTATATCTTGCTCCAGCTTGTATTCGATTGCAGGAGGTTTTGACCCTCTACATCTCTTCTTGTGTAATTAGCCACTCACAGTTGCATGCTTCCCATTTTATTAAGGATAAACTAAGAAAAACTATCCACTTGAGTTTAAACCTAAAAATAACTATCCACTTGAGTTTCAAGTAAAAGCAGCTACCTATTTGAAACATAACTTAAAAGTAACTATCCAAATGACGATAAAATGATCCAATTGTCCTTACAATTATAAAGCAACACTACATTATGATAAATTAACACTATATTATAATAAAATTATACCACATTATTATAAACTAACACTATATTGTTGTAAAATAATACTACAATAAAGGAATACTACACTATGATAATGTAATACTATCTTATTATAAAAGAATATTACACTAGTATAATACAATAAAGCAACACTACATTATTATAAAAGAATACTATACTAACATAATATAATACTACCTATTGGTGCACTAAACCAGTCCCAAGACACGTGACATCATCATATAAAATTAAAGAGATATCAATCTCAAAGTACCAAATTACGATAGATCAACTTACTGATAAGCAGATTCAGATCGATATTTTATCGACCTGAATAAAAGACACCCTGGTATTCTAAGTCCGGGATGATAAGTCTCAGCTAATAAAGAAATATTCAAGTCAGGTATTTATCGATCTAAATAGCGGTGCCTCTTATATCCGAGATGATTATTATGACTATCTTTATTTCACCCCGATAATCTACTGAAGTGAACTATTATATTGACGGACTTAATCATTTCGTGAATGCTTGCAGGGGTCTCTGCAATCAAGCCATAGCTGGCAACGATCTCACATACGGTTGGCAGATACAGCCAGATATAATCTCATATCCATCTCATATACATAGCTATAGTTAGCTTACTTATAGGTCGCTCTCTAACCGTCTAACAAACTCCTCTAATGGCCTAACAAACTTTTGAATGGCCTCCTCAATCTCTTTATAAATAAAGGGCCAAGGATCCTCCATCGGTAAGTCCTACTCTCTAAAACTAGAGAAGACTACCGATAGAAAATTAAGCCAGAATTTTGGCTTCTCCCCAGTCCTCCTCCAGTTCCATTTGATTTCTCTTGCTCTCCCACTCTTTTCTACCCCTGTTCTCAAGTCTCGAACTGACTTAAGCATCGAAGGGTCAAGAACTGAAGGATCTCCATCTGATTTTTTGACTGATTCTGCAAATTAAAGAAATTTTTATTGGATCGCAAGGATCACTCCAGCCCAACCTCATTCGATTCGATCCATCCTACCCCAGATTTTGAGCCTTGCAGCAATAAATTGATGTTAGAGAAGGGCTCTTCTGATTTCTTTCGTGGAAAAGATGATCAAGGCACGAGCTCAGCATCCCTCTCCCTCCGCTCCAGAAGAAGGAGCACCTGAGGCATCACCACAACAATCAATTGCTATTGATCCTCAATAGTTTAATTTTCTTATTCAGCAAATCCAAGTCCTGACAGCAGCCGTTCAACAACTTTAAAAGAAGGAGCAACAGCCGAAGGAAACTCCTCCTCTGAATGCTTTATCTTAACACAGCCTTCAACTAGCCCATCAAGATGAACACCACATTGATGAGGCTGACAGTGAATTTACCCCCAGTACTCTGAAAGTTCAAAAAGAAGGTGATCTAGAGCACAAGGTTCTAGATCTTGAAGGATGTCTAATGGAGATTCAGATAGGAGGTCAATTTTGGAATAAAGATAGTTTCAATCTTCGATCTCATTTCTCTCATGCGATCTTGAGTGAACCAATTTGAAATCGGTTCAAAATACCTGCCATCAAGTCTTTTTATGGCTCTGCTAATCCAATGAATCATATCAAGGGTTACAGAACCCTCATGGCTTTACAAAGGGCTTTTGATGCCCTATTATGTATTACTTTTTCTGCAACCCTTAAGAAGGCGGTGAGGGTGTAGGCTTTCAGACTCCCGCAAGGATCCATCTCTTTTTTTTAGCAGTTCGAGAGGCTGTTCATCACTTACTTTAGTACTAATCGATCTCATTTAAGGCATGTAGATAGTCTTTTCTTTATTTAGCAACAAGAGTGAGAGGACCTCCGAAAGTATGTGGCTCATTTTAACGCGGCCATCCTGGAAGTAAAAAATTTTAATGAATCAGTTATCATGTCTGCTTTGAAAAGGAGACTCCAGAGCAACCTCCTAATCTTTTCTCTAAACAAAAACTTTCTAAACACCTATGACGAGATACTCAATCGGATGCATAAGTACGCTCAGGCTGAGAAGGAGGAAGCAATCTTAAGGCAGACAAAGAAGGACAAAAATGAAAAGAAACAGCTGAGAGAAGATCATGAAGTATAATAAGCTGAAAATTCAAATCGATCCCAAAAAAATCTGAGGTCAAGAAGTCCACCTCAGTAGTTTGATTCTTATGCCCCTCTGTCCGCCCCCCGAGCTCAGATTCTGATGGAAATTGAAGTAGAAGGATATCTCCAAAGGCCTGATCCTTTAAAAGCTCCTCCAAAGAAGAGAGACAAACGAAAATACTGCTTCTTTCATTGGAACCATGGCCATGAACCGAGAAATGCAAGCAGCTGTGAGATGAGATAGAGACCTTGGTGTGTCAAGGTTACCTCGATAAGTATGTCAAGCTGGCAAAATCGTGGAGTATAGTGCTATAGTAGAAAAAACTTCTAAGGACCACAATTGACCAACTGCTGATGTTATCAACATAATATCTAATGTTCTACCTGACACTAAGGACCTATCTCCCAAGAGACAGAGAACTGAAGATGTTATTTCATTTTTTGAGAATGATGTAAAGAGGATCCAAACCCCTCATAATGATGCTGTTGTCATCTCTATGATGATAGCAAAATACGATATAAAAAGAGTTCTTATTGATAATGGAAGCTCTGTTGATGTGTTGTTTTATGGTACTTTCTTAAAAATAAACTTGGTCAAGCAGCTTAGGTGAGTCGGTACTCTTCTCATCGGGTTCTCAAGAAATCCGATGGCAGCCGAGGGAGAAATTACTCTGTCAGTTACAGTAGGACAGGAGCCAAGATAGTCAACAGTATAGCCCACTTTTCTGATGCTCAAAGTTTCATCTACCAATAATACTATTTTTGGCCGATCTAGTCTCAATGCTTTTAAAGTCATTGTTTCTACTTACCATCTACTGATGCATTTTTTGACCAAGAAAAGAATTGGAGAAATATGTGGCAACCAGATAGTGGCTCGACAGTGTTATATGATTTCTACTAAAATTAAACAACCTGTGGAAACTATGCCAATTGACATACCGGATGCATTGGATGAGCTCGAAAGAGTTCAAGGTGAATCGGCAGAAAAGCTTGAAGCCATTCCTTTAGGAGATGATTCGAAAAAAATAGTTTAGATCGGCGTAAACCTTAAATCTGCTTTAAGAGATAAAATGATCAAGTTTCTATGAGCAAATACTGACATCTTTGCTTGGTCAACCTCTGATATACCTGGTATCCCTGTCGATGTGATTATTCATAAACTAAATATAGATTCAAATTTCAAGCTGGTTCAGCAGAAGAAAAGAAGTTTCGCTCCGAAAAGGCAAAAAATCATCGATGAAAAAGTTGACAAGCTTTTAAAAGCGAGATTCATCAGAGAAGCTTATTATCCGAAATAGATAGCCAATATTGTCATGGTCAAAAAGACTAATGACAAATGAAGGATATGCATCGACTATAAAGATCTCAATAAAACCTGTCCGAAGGATAGTTTTTCTCTATCAAAGATTAATCAGCTAGTACATGCCACCTTGGATCACAAGCTCCTCAACTTTATGGATGCTTTCTCAGGCTATAATCAGATCAAAATAGCTCCAGAAGATGAAGAAAATACTATCTTCGTCACTGAAAGAGATTTGTATTGTTATAAAATGATGCCTTTTGATCTTAAAAATACAGGTAATACATTCTAACATCTCGTCAATAAAATTTTTAAGCAATAAATTGATCAGAATATAGAGATCTATATTGATGATATGATAGTAAAGAGTACCAAAGAGAACCAATATATTATCGATCTGAAGAAAACATTTGGAGAACATAGAAAGCACTGGATGAAGCTCAATACTAACAAATGCGCCTTCGGGGTTGGCTCAGATAAATTCCTTGGCTTTCTTATTAATCAGAGAGGAATACAAGTAAATCCTTGAAAGATTCAAATACTACTGGAAATGAAGTACCTGACCTCCATCAAAAAAAATCCAACAGCTCACTGGACGGGTAGCAGCTCTTAGCCGATTTTTAGATCAACTGAAAGATGCCTTCCATTCTTTAAAATATTAAGAAATATCAAGAATTTCAGCTAGACAGAAGAATGCTAGACTGCTTTTGAAGATCTTAAGAAATATCTTGGCTCTCCACCTCTTCTTTCTAAGTTGGTTGAAGGTAAAGAACTATATATGTATATTTTTGTCCCACCTTGTGCTGTCAGCTCGATTCTTAACCAAAAAAAAATGAGCATTCAAAGGCTTATCTATTATACCAGCAAATTATTGCGAGACGTAGAGATTCGATATAAAAAGATCGAAAAGATGATATATGCTTTAATCATGGCAGTTCGGAGACTCAAGCCTCATTTTCAAGCTCATATTGTTGTAGTATTTATAGACTAGCCGCTCAGATCAATATTACAAAGAGTTGATATTTTAGATCGGATCATCAAATGGGCTATTAAACTCAGTGAATTTGATATCCACTACCGACCTCGAACTGTAGTTAAAAGTTAGGTACTAGTTGATTTTGTTGCAAAGTGCACTATCCCTGATGATGGATCAATCCTAGCAAGTCCTAAAATTGATGATCCATTCTAGATCCTACATGTGGATGGAGCCTCAAATTTCTAAGAAAGTTGTGCCAGTTTGATTCTGACCAGTCCTAAAGGGTTCGTAACTGAGCAGGCCCTAAGATTCAATTTTAATGCTTCCAATAATAGTGCTAAATATGAAGCCCTAACGACGAATCTCAAGATGGCAAAAGAGCTTGGGATCAGAAAGTTAAAGATTTTTACCGATTCACAACTTATCGTCGATCAAGTATGGGATCAATTTGAAGCCAAAGATTCCACAATGGCTCATTATCTATAGAATATTAAGAAGCTATCCAAAGATTTTGAAGAGCTTGAAGTGCTCCAAATTTAGATATCAAAAAATATCCGGATTGACGCTCTATCGCACCTCACCATTTTGGACTTTTTCGAACTAAATCAGAAAGTACTGATTGAACAGTTGGATAGGCCCAGCATTGAAATACTTTCTATATTTTAGGTCGATCACGAGCCAAGTTGGATTGATCCCCTCATAGATTATATATCTAAAGAAATTCTACCCAATGATCCGATGAAAGTCAGAAGTATTAAAAGACAAGCCCCATGGTACGTTCTTTAAGACAGTTATCTATATAAAAAGTCTTATTCTCTTTCTTTACTCTGATGCATGATACCATCTAAAGCTGATTACGCACTCCGAGAAGTGCATGAAGAGATATGTGGAAATCATCTTGGGGGTAGGTCACTCGCTTATAAAGTAATCCGACAAAGTTACTACTAGCCAAGTATATAAAAGGATGCAGCTAATCTTATCAATAAGTGCAACCAATGCTAAAAGTATGCTAACATCCAACATCAACCTGCTGCTGAGTTTATTTCTATTAGCGCTTCTTGGCCTTTTACAATTTGGGGGATGGATATACTGGGGTCTTTCTCAATAGCGACAGAACAAAAAAAAATTCTGATGGTAGCCATTGAATATTTCACCAAATAGGTAGAGACAGAACCTTTAGCCCAGATCATAGAGAAAAAGATGCAGGATTTTATCTAAAAATCTATAATATGCCTATTTGGTTTACCTCGGATAATCATCACTGATAATGGTTTGTAGTTTGACAATCCTAAATTCAAAAAATTTTGCTTCAAGCTTCATATGGATCACCGACTCACTTCTGTTGGACATCCACAGTGAAATGGTGAAGCTGAAGTAACCAATAGAACTATCTTTCAAGGTTCGAAGAAAAGGCTCACTGAAGTAAAAGGATTGTAGACTGAAGAGCTACACAGTGTACTATGGGCATATCGAACCACATGTCAGATTTCGATAGGAGAAACTCCTTTCAGGCTTACCTATGGGATCAAAACTACGATTCCAATTGAAATCGACATATCATCTAATAAAGTCAGAAATTTTTATGAGACAACCAATTCTGATCGGTTGAGAACTGATCTAGATCTTCTTGACGAAGTAAGAGAACAACTCTATATCAGAATAGTGGCCTATAAGCAGAGAATTGCTAAGGGTGCATTTGGTTAACCACCAAAAAAGTATTTTTTTTGCTTTTTGATTTTTGAAAAGTAAAAATTAAAAAGCAATATTTAGTTACACCATAAAAAGTAAAAAATAAAAATTTAAAAAGTAAAAATAATTTTTTTTGTAGAAAGCAAATTTTTTTTACTTTTTAAAATTTACTTTTACTTTCCAAAAATGAGTAAAAAATTATGTGTCTTCTTCCTCCACTACGACCCCTCCTCCTCCCAAGCACCCCTTCGCCTCGCCCCCTCCGCCGCCCAGATCACCCTCCAGGAGTCCGCCGCCCCCACCCCCGCCACTGTGGATCGCCTCTCCCGCCTCCTCTCCATATCCCCCTCTCGATCCCTTCCCCTCCATGCCATCTTTCGAATGTAGAAGGAACTCGGCCTTTCTGACAACTTCTAGGGTTCGATCATCATCCGAAATCCTACTATCTTCTCACTCCGGGATAACCCATAGGAGCCCAACACCCATTTGTTGGAGCTCATCGAGGGGAACCCCAGCCCTAATTTCACATCGATGGTGGAGTAATGGCACCGGAAGATGACTAGGGAGGGATCCAAGGTGGATGAGATGGAGCTTAGATTTGGATTCAGGCATGGGTTCCCTCTCGGATGCGGCTCATGCATCGGTGGAGATTGGAGGGAGGGCAGCTAGGAGTGGAACCGACATCGGAGGAGTCGTCTAGTTCAACTACTGACAATGTCTGAGTGGTAGTTCAGAAAGTCGATGAAAATGCAGAGTATGGTAACAGCCAAAGCAATATCCAGTAAAGAGGTATGTAGTTAATTAGTCACTCATTTTTTATTTTTAAGTTAGATAATTTTTTTAAAAGTTAGATAATCAGCTAAAGCAACTAGTTACCAAATATATTTTTTGATTTTTTACTTTTGTTCTATAGTAAAAATTAAAAAAAATAAAAAATATTTTTTAGAAAGCAAAAATCAAAAAGTGTAACCAAATGCACCCTAAGTATTATAATACTCAGATAAAATTGAAGTCATTTCAGAAGGGTGATCTCATTCTGAGATGAGCAAAAGTTTTAAAGCCTACTGAACAAGATAAATTAGCTCTCAATTGAGAAGGATCTTATCGAATCATGAATGTAATTCACCTAAAAGCTTATAGAATTGAGAATCTAGATGGGTCTATTATTTTTCGTGTTTAAAATTCTAAAAATCTCAAAAAATATTATCAATAAAAATACTCTAATAAGTCTTTTCTTGTACATCATATTTTTTCAGTTATCGAGATTCGATCTCCAGACTGGTGGAGCTCTGAAAGGCATGAATGGAGATAAGATCTCCTAAACCCAATCTTCGAATTGGTAAAGCCCCGAAGGGCACAAATATTAAACTGAATTTTAATCCGATAAAATCCTGAAGGGCACAAATATTAATCCAAATTTCAGTCTGATAAAGCCTCGAAAGGTATCGATATTACTCCGAAATTCAGTCCGATATAACCCCGAAGGGCTTGATCCCCACTAACCAATGAGTCCTATGTCGGCCATAAGATCGAAGTAATCTTTTACTAGTCTCAAACTGGTATGATACTATATTGATCACTGGAGTGAGATTATCTTTAGATTCTTTCGAAAATATCGATCTCCAGATCAAATCTTGAACCTGATTCGTTCGAGATCATATAAATAAAGGTACGTCTGAACCTTGATTTTTACTTAATTGATAACTGGTAAGATTAAAATTATCAATTTTTAATTCTGTTGAACTATAAAGATATACATAATTATTTTATCCTGACAAGCTATGAAATTTGCTAGAACATGCACACCAAATCATGATGCCTAAGAAAATATTTCTTGTATTGAAGTAAAAAGAAAATATAAAAGGAAAACCCATATCGGGTTTATATGTTTTAAAAAGGAAGACGACCCATATTAGGTCAATACATCCCAAAAGAAAGAAAAAAAATTTTACTGGATGATTATCAGTGCATTGGAATCCTTCTTGATTGATTTCTCTTTAGTCCGCTCTGATTCCTCAGCAACATCAGTGGTAGTGGGCCCTACAGCTGTAGTGGACTCTGATTTCTTGACAGTCTTGAGAACCTCAGTCTCAGCTGGAGGCACAGCAGATATAGGCTCCATGATGATGGCCTCAGTTATACTCACTTCAGTAAACTCCCGACCTGGTTCCTGGCTAGCTCCTCCATCACTTCAGTGGGTGACTCGAAATTCTCCTTTATGCCCATCTCAACGGCCGCCTTTAGAGTAACTTTAGAGACATCTACCTTAGGATATAATTTTTTGATTAAGTTGTGGCATTGACTAAATGCATAATCATATGCGCCATCGGAGCTCTCAAATACTTCCTCCTCGAATTCTTCAGAGACCTTGTATAACTCCACCACCTTGGCCGTCTTATTCTGCTCCTATTTAACTTGCTTCTTCAAAACTTCAATGGCTTTTCCATGAGCTTCATTGGCCTTTTTCTGCCTCTTTAAGCCTTGACTCCAGTTCTTTATTCTCCACGACTTGGATGTATAGCTCGAAAATCTTCTTCTCCTGTTCATTATACTTTCGTTGAAGGTCCAAAAGATTTTGATTTTTCTCCTTCAACAACTTTGACTTTTCATTAAGTTGATTTTTGAGCTCTACCACGAGTTCGGAGTCCTTCTTCTCCTCTTGGAGAATAAGCAGGTTGGCATCCATAGCCTCTTTATTTACCAACAAATAGGTCACATTGTCATACATGACCTTAAGATCAACAGCAACCTGTGAGGCAAAGATTCAGCTCCGTCACTCATCGATAAAAAAAAATAAAAAAAAAAGTGGTGAGGAGACTCACGTGCATGAGATGCTCGAAAGCGTGATTGGCAGTCTCCTCCAGTTTGTTCTTTCAATGGACCTCCAAGTCAACAATTGGAAGCACTAATTCAAAAAGGTCACGACCCAACTGAGCCCGCTCTAAAAGAGACATCCGCCCCATGGCATATCCCTCAGCCGAAGTGGATGGGGCAGTGGCTGGCTTGCATCCTTCGTCCTTAGGAGGGGGCATAGGCCGGCTGTTGTCTTTCTTTCTCACCTCGATTGATTGACGAGGTGGAGGTTCGATTGATACCTCCCAGAAAGTACTTTGGGGACCTTGAGGAGTATCATGTCTCTCCTAACTAGCCGGAGAAAGGGTGGCAGAAGATCAGGATGGTACTCGGGCAGGAAGAGAATCTGCACCTTTGGCTCTTTTTGGTGCAGGATCAGCGTCAGATGGCTTTGGTTAGTCCTTTCTTTTCCTCCCCTCTAGTCTATATGGATTAAACCTTATTTCTGCATCAAGAGAGTTGTGCAGTCAAGAAAAGATATATGATATTAAAAAAAGAAAGCAAGGCAGGAGAAAATACTTTAATTTTATCTCGAAGAGAGTACAAGCTGATGCCAGCATCATACAATGCTTGATCAGTAATCAAGGAGGATAGCTTGGGCACTCTGATGGAAATCAGGACTGAATGAACCACCTCATCTCCAGAGAGAATTTCATTATTGAAATTATGTCTGCTGTCTGGATGCCTCCGAGAAGTCATAAAATCTTATGGAATGGGAGCTTGGACAAAGAAGAAATGGCCTTTCCAATCGTAAATTGAAGAAGGAAGACTAGGTCCCAATTTATAATTTTTTCGAGGTGAAAAGTACCATCAATTCTTCTCACTTGGATGTCTTTTCAAAAGAATCAGAGATCTAAACAAGGAGATTCTAAGTTCTATATGGAGGAATTTACACATAATTATAAATACTATGATCATCCTGATTGCATTCGGAGTTATCTGGATAGGATGAATCCTATAGAAATTAAAAATATTACTGAAAAAATGGCGCAATAAAAATCACAAATCGGATCAGAAGGCTTCATCATAGAAGGCAATGCAGCCCTCAGGGGACTCAGAAACTCGATCTTTCGAATCCGATGCTAACATATCATACTCATCGGGTACATCATATTTCTCTCTAAGGTTCATGAGATTCTCCTCAGTCAAAATCGATCTCATTGTTTCAAGGCTGTGATAATCTGTGAGACTACACATGGAAGATTCGGCACTATGGTCTGGACTCTCTTCATCTACAAGACCAATATCAAGGTTCTCCCGGGATGAACTCTCTATCTCAATAGCCAATAAGGGTTGAGTTGACCTAATATGTGGGTCATCTACAATCCCCTTCCCCTTTCTCCCTCTCGTCACCATATTCTCCTTAAAAAGTTTTCTAAAGGCAGATGAAAGGGGTCAGATGGGAAGAAGTATAAAGAAAAGAAAGAAGCAAAAGAAAGCTATTTGGTGACTCAAATAAAATCGAGATGAGAATATCAATACCTAAAGCTAGTGGACGAAACCCCTCACAGAGATAAAAAAAAAGGCCCTTCTTCTCTGATTTCGGTGAGCTTTCTCCGATGACCTCCCTTTGACAAATGTTGAAGGCAGAAAGACTTCAAGAGAAAAAAAAATCCAGTAGAGCCACCGCAGGAAAAACTCGCAGAAATGAACAGTGACTAAGAGGCAAATATCTTTTATATGCAAACCAACGATCCAGATTAACTGGTCCCATGGCCGATTTACGACACATGGTGCTAATTCGGCAGCCTTGTCAGGTGGTGGTTAGGCATACCCCTTTCAGGTGCTGTCACGACAATATGATCTGTGGCCAAACTGATAGACCATTCTAACGTCGACATTTGGCGCACCTCCATTGAATATTTTCAAAAATATCTTTTCAGACAATCATGGTGAAAAGCTATGGCGAATCATTTCTCTAAAGGTCAAATCATTTTATTTTTTGATCAAATAATTAATTTTGATAATCTCGAGACTTGATGCATCTATTTCAAGTGATGACAATACCAGTCCGAAAAATTTCAAGATAAAATATGGAGATAAAATCTCCTCGTCGGTGAAAAATCGGACTAAAAAAATAAAAATAGAGATAAGATCTTCTGATCGATAAAAATCGAACCAAAAAATAAATAAGAAGATAAGATCTTCTGGTCAGTGAAAAATCAGACCAAAAGGCAAGTGTCAAGATAAGATCTCCTGATCGATAAAAAATCAGATCAAAAAGATAAATACAGAGATAAGATTTTCTAGTTGGTAAAAATTGAACTAAAAAGCAAATACGAAGATAAGATCTTCTAGTCGATGAAAAATCAGACCAAAAAGCAAGTGTAGAGATAAAATCTTTTGATCGATAAAAAATTAAGTAAAAAGGTAAATATGGAGATAAGATCTCCAGACCGATGAAAATTGGGCCAAAAAGTAAATATGAAGACAAGATCTCCTGACAGATAAAAATCGGATCAAAAGATAAATATAGAGATAAAATCTTCTGATCGGTAAAAATCGAACCAAAAAGCAAAAATGAAGATAAAATCTCTTGATCGGTGGAAAATCGAACCAAAAGATAAATGCGGAGATAAGATCTTTTGGTTAGTAAAAATCAGACCAAAAAGGCAAATACGAAGATAAGATCTTCTGATCGATAAAAATTGAATCAAAAAATAAATACAAAGATAAGATCTTCTGATCGGTGAAAAATCG
The DNA here is from genome assembly GCF_000442705.2 of Elaeis guineensis. Taxonomy (NCBI): domain Eukaryota; kingdom Viridiplantae; phylum Streptophyta; class Magnoliopsida; order Arecales; family Arecaceae; genus Elaeis; species Elaeis guineensis. The sequence goes on from NC_025995.2 coordinate 115,047,041, forward strand.
AACCAAAAGATAAGTGCGAAAATAAGATCTCTTGATCGATAAAAATCGGATCAAAAAGTAAATATGAAGATAAGATCTTTTGATCGATAAAAAATCAGACCAAAAAGTAAATACAAAGATAAGATCTTCTGGCCGATGAAAAATTGGACCAAAAGATAAGTACAGAGATAAAATCTTCTGATCAATAAAAAATCAAATCAAAAGACAAATGCGGAGATTAGATCTTTTGATCGATAAAAATCAGACCAAAAAGATAAATATGGAGATAAAATCTCCTGATCGATAAAAATCGAATCAAAAAGTAAATATGAAGATAAGATCTCTTGACTGATGAAAATTGGATCAAAAAGCAAATACGGAGATAAGATTTTTTGGTCGATAGAAAATCGAACTAAAAAGCAAGTACGGAGATAAGATCTCCTAATCGATGAAAAATCAGACCAAAAGATAAATATGGAGATAAGATCTTCTGATCGATAAAAAGTCGAGTAAAAAGATAAATATAAAGATAAGATCTCCTGATCGATGAAAAATCAAACCAAAAGATAAGTGCGGAGATAAAATCTCCTGGTCGGTAAAAAATTGAGCAAAAAGACAAATATGGAGATAAGATCTCCTAGCTGGTGAAAATCGAGTTAAAAGACAAGTATAGAGATAAAATCTCCTGATCGACAAGAATCGGACCAAATAAAAAATATGGAGATATGATTTTCTGATCAGTGAAAATTGGGCCAAAAAGCAAGTATGGAGATAAAAGTTTTTGGTCGATAAAATCCTGTCTCAGTGGCAAACATCTCCCAAACTGGTGAAAACCTAACCTACAGAGTAAATATGAAGATACTTCTACTTCCTAGTCCGATCGAAAAATTATCACCTCGGACTTAGGAAGTAAGAGATAAAGTATTGGTGCACTAAACCAGCTCAAGACGCGTAGCATCATCATATAAGATCAAAGAGATATCAATCTCAAAGCATCAAGTTACATCAGATCAACTTATTGATAAGTAAATTCAAATCGATATTTTACCGACCTGAATAAGAGACACCCCAATATTCTAGATCCGGGATGACAAGTCTTAGCTGATAAAGAAATATTCACATCGGATATTTATTGACCTAAATCACGGTGCCTCTTATATTTGGGATGATTATTATGACTAGTCTTTATTTCATCCCGATCATCTACCGAACTTGACTATTATATTGATGGACTTAATCGTTCTGCGAATGCCCACAGGGGTTTCTGCAACCAAGCCACAGCTGGCCACAATCTCATATACGGTTGACAGATCAGCCAAATATGATCTCATGTCCAGCTCATATGCATAGCTGTATGCCAGTTCACTTATAGGTGGCTCTCTAATCACCTAACAAACTCCTCTAATGGTCTAACAAACTCTGGAATGGCCTCCTCAACCCCTCTATAAATAAAAAGTCAAAGATCCTCCATCGGTATGTCCTACTCTCTGAAACTAGGAGACACTCTACCAATAAAAAATTAGGTCAGAATCTTGGCTCCTATCCAGTCTTCCTCCTGTTTCATTCGATCTCTCTTGCTCTCCCACTCTTTTCCGCTTCTGTTTCATTCTATTGGATAATGTAGCCATCGCTTTCCAATGCGTATTTAATACGCAAAGTTCTATTTTTCTGTTTGAAATTTTGAATAATAAAAATATCTTTTTTTTCGAAAAAATTATGACATCCTATGCAGATATTATGGCATCCGATTTTCTACACAGGATGTCATAATTTTTTTACAGAAAGTCATAAAGAAGGAAGAGCATTTTCATCATTAAAAATATCTCTTTCTTCTTTATAACATTCTGTGAAAAAATTATAACATTCTGTATAGAAAAATGCATGATGCCATAATATCTGCACAGGATGTCATAATTTTTTTTGAAAGAAAAAAAATATTTTTATTATTTAAAATTTCAAACAAAAAAATAGAACTATACATATTAAATAGATATTAAATATATATTAAAAAATAATGACTATGTGATCTAATAAAATGAAGCAGTGTGTTCTGCATTAAATTTTCTACACCGCAGGTGGTGTACCAAAAATTTTCCATCCTGATATTAAGTTAGATTTACCAATAGGACAAACTAAGTAACGTGGTCCAAGGACTGACATATTGCCTTATTGAAGGCTAAAACCTTAAAGTTACACTTATCAATAGGACAAGTTAGGCTTGATTTGATGCAATACGGTCTGAGGACCAACATATTTCCTTATCGCAGAGCATCTTCAACCTTTTTATTTTTGTTTTTTTTTTTAATTTATACAGGCTCAAACCTACATATTGGGACAGTTCTAGCCAATGCTCATAAAACAAGAAAATTAATGAGAATTGATACGGAAAGCTATGGCCACTCAAAAACGCACCTTTTATCTCTTTCACCCGCTGGAAAGCCAATGGAGGGAGTTAAGGTAAAGAACATAAATTCGACTTTCCATCCATGATACATACCGTAATTTACGTATTATAAAAAATTAATGAAAGTAAAAGGCTTAATTCTCCGCTTTCTAAAATTTATATTATTTATATTTTCTTCAGGAGATTCAAGTTGAAGGAAATCCTTCTCAGCTCCCTGGACCATGAAGTGACCCCCTCCCAATGAAGAGGGCTCCAGTTCCATTTTTGGCACCAGCTGGTCAAAATCCCATAGCAAGCATTCATCCATTCGTTAGTTCCCAATGATTGAATAAGCACCACAATATATACATCAAAATACAAGACAACTTGCATGGATCATTGACGAAACTTGGTTCCTCTCAAATTTAGAAATTGAATTTGACTGTCCTATTCCACAATTAACCATGGTCATTCATGTATTGCATTATACCCGTGATGTGGGAGAGCCAATGTATCACATGGCGTGACTACATACATTTAAACTCGAATTGCCGGTACAATTGCACAACCATGGTCATTCATGTATTGCATTATACCCGCGGCATGGAGCCAATATATCACATGGAGTGACTAAATACATTTGATCTCAAATTTGACGGTCCGATTCCACAATCATGATCATTCATGTCTTGCATTATACCCATGACATGATGGCAGAGCCAATGTATCAAATGATGCAAATTGTTTTGAAAGACTCGAAAATTTTCGATCCTGAGATTCAGCCATTTTTTCAAGGGAATATGTGCCAACTAGCCGAACTATAAATTATGAACAATTTCTTTGAAATGATTGGATAAGCTTCCATCATTATTTTTTTTTGGGAGGGGGGAAGGTTGGTTTTACTTGAGCGGTGTTCTCAATTTTGGTCACTTTTTCTTTGCTTGGCGATGTGTTTCTAGCTTATTTGAAGAGCCGGGGTTCCGGTAAGACCACCGACTGCGACAGTGTCTGACCCCCAACATTTATCACCTAAAAAAGTGTCAGTGTACCAGTCCCAGGACTCTTGTCACCATCCCTCGTTTATAGCCTGAGTCGTTGCCGTTTATGCATTAGCCGAGTTTACAAATATACGAACAAGGACTTCTGGTGGCCAACAACTTTCATTAAGCTATAAATGTGAACGTACAGGTTGGCTATACGGATAAAAATGTCGAATTTTGCAATGTTTTTTTAGGGCTGGGAGAGCCAGGCTTTTGGCTGCAGAACCCCAGGCTACAGGACCCCACAACTACTCGTCAGAACTGGCCACTTTGGCTTGTTGGGTGGCCTCGCCACCTGCCGTTCCAATTGCGCCCTGTTATTCCCCAGCCTCACCACTTAAGATCCGTTGCCTTTCTCCTTTATTCAAATCCGAGACTCCTTGTGAGCCTAGACCCCTCTCTTTGTGGCTCTCTTCCTCTTTCCCTACTTAGGTTGTTGGCACTCTGACCTTGCTATTTTGGCTCCCTAGGAGGTATGGATAAACGCCCTCGGAAGCAGGCCCGGACTTGCGGTTATGACTCAGAAGGTCTGCAAATGTTTCTATTCTCTTCCATTAATTGGCTTTGGTATATCTTAAATGGCATGGCCTGTTTGTTTGGTGTTTTAACTCTTTGTTCTGGTGGCAGAAGTTAGCAGCGAAGAGTGGGAGTTCATCAACATGACCGAACAAGAAGAGGACCTCGTCTATAGAATGTATAGGCTTGTGGGTGACAGGTAAAATTTTCCTTCCTTATTATTGCTTCCATCATGTATAGCATTGGCAACAATATATGTGCATGGGGAAATGCTGCTTCCAGTTCAAGAACAGTAGCTTTTTTTAAATGGTGCATAAAAATGCAAGAGATACATATAACCATCGAGAAATTATGCCTTCACTTGTTTGTGAATTTTTTTTTTTTTTGGTTTTTCCTTGATGTTTAATTAACACAATTTCCATTTCTGTCCGTGCTGCAAATTTGATGAATGAGTTTCCTAGCTGGCAACTATGCAAGAGAAATGCATTTCTCATAGTATAAGCCTCATGCAGAGGAAGTTACATTAGCTGATGTTTGAGCTTCTCATTCTAGCAAGCTTTACGGTGTTAGCTAGAGAAAAAACAAAAAAAGAGGAGGTCCACGTCTGCTCTGCAACTATTTTAGTTAGATTTCCTAGCACTGCTCATGTGGATCGATATGCAAATTGGCTTATTATAGTATTTATATTGCTCTTAATTATTTGGTTGAGGGTTTAACTTAGAAGTACTGTGGCAACAACTTTCTTGTTGTCATAGGTTCCTGTGAACCTAACTTTGTAGGGCTTTTTTTATTTTCTTTCTTTTTTGAAACCTTGCAGGACCTGAAACACAGATCCGCAAGTCTGTCATATATTACACTTAATCCCAAAACTTCACAAGATTTAATTGTTTAACTAACATAACTAACACCATATAATTTTCCAAGGTTGTCCTAGTTGTAGGACCTTGACCGAGTCATTTAAAATTGTCAACCCAATTTTCATTGGTAATAGGTTCAAGATCCAACGTATTTATTAATGATGAACCTCCCAACAAGCCACACTCAAGAAGTTCCCGATGTACACATCTATGGTAGAGCTTTTTCAATACAGCCCATTGGAACGCTACACCTCAGTTATAAGAAACTAAAGACCAAAACTCTATCAAGATAGTTTTTTAAACAAAATGAGCAAAACATGGTTGCTTTTCCGATCAAAAATGGGTAAAATTCATCAAGTTTCCTTTCAAAGAGAAAAAGATGAAATGAAGTCGGCCACCAACTTGTCCGAAAAACCAAGCTACTGTATTTTGAGTTCAACCATTTATATCAATCTTTTCCCTCACATTACCTTTTTTTTTTCCCATCAATATGAGAAGCCAAATTGCTTATGGCAAAACGTCCAGATCTCTAAAACAATCATCAAGCCTCCTCTTCTTCTTCTTCTTTGCCTCTTTTTCTTTTGAATGATGCAAAAAAAGACCCATCACACAGAGAACCTGGAAAAAGATCTCATTTTATTAATGAAAATACTCAAATAGCCACAGTAACACTACGACGTATGAACATTTTCCAACCTTGTAGAAATTCTCTTTTCCCTCTGGGTTATTATGCAAAGCTTTATCTGCAAACTACCATCTCTGGTATTTACCAAAAAAAAAAAAGAAACTAGGGTCTCTGGGATGTGTGCCATGGGACCCTTTACTAGATAGAGCCATTGAACGGGCCTTGGAACGTCGCCTTCCGCACCCTTTGTGAGCGACCTTATCCAACCCCTTTCCCTTTTTACAGTATACATTGTGCTGTCGCCGGCTTGCAGGTGCTCGTGAAGCAAACCATTTCTGGCGAGTGATAACATTTTTATTTTTAGTTTGTTGAGTAAACTCGTTTTGAGGATATAATCATATAAATATCTCGATCCTGGGGAATAAGAAAGGTTTTTGACAATGGATATGAAAAAATTAAACTTGAAAGCAAGGTTTTAAATGTTATGTAATAGAATTGTTAGAATAGGACATGTTTTAGAGTACGGGTGATCCTTAAGATAGGAGGATAGTAGGATGATCTTATCCCCATACTTGAAAAAACTTATTGGTTGGACAAAATCCACCGTTGAGCTAGTGGATCAATCCAACAACGAACCAAACAGACATTAAAAAAAAAAAAATGAAGCAATATAGATATATTTATGCATGTTGATTTGTAATTTGACTGATCCACCAGTTTAACGGTGGTGGATATGATCCAACTAAAAGTTTCCTTCCTGGGACATTGATTTGAAATCATGCCGGAAGAACGACGAACAGAAGAAACAAAAGGGTTGAAAGAGAGCAGTGAAACTGTCGTAAAATAATGTAGCATCTCGTGAATGCCACTGACAAACCGAACTACTTGCTGCCTTTGGAGCCTGAGCCTGGACGCTCCAAATGGTAGCCAAACCAGCCAACTTTCGGTCAGCACCAGCAGGTCAAGTTTACTGGCGGGACGCACCCCTTTGCCGTCTGACCTTAGCTGGACAAAAATCTCCCCGCCAGACATTAAGCCAATATTGGATCCCACATTCCACTTTTAACATTGCTGCATGCCCACATCCATCGGATTCACAAAGTGTCCACTTATCAAATATTACAAATGTAGCAGGTAATACGTATCTATGTATGTATGCAAATATAACATATGTGCATGTATGTATGTATGTAAAACATTTTCCTTTTGACCCTATCTTTCTTTTTTTTCCTCCTTATCATTTGGCAAAGATAAGAAATTTTAGGATAACAAACATTATCTAGATAATTTCTTGGTATTGAGCCCATAGCTGATGATAGAATTAGAATAGTTATTTTTTTTGTTTCCTACTCATGCGGTCCCATATCCTTCCTTTTCTATCAATTTCTAATTCGGATCTTCACCCCCCAACAAATATGCATACATACATACATATATATATAAAAGTCTTTTTTTTTAATTTTACAATTTCTTTATGTCTCAAATTTTAATATTTTGTGGGCTATTGCTAGGTGGGATTTGATAGCAGGCAGGATCCCTGGCCGGAAACCAGAAGAGATAGAGAGGTTCTGGATAATGAGGCATGGAGAAGCATTTGCTGAGAAGAGAAACGGTAAAAGACGTCTAGCAGAAGTGCAGTTAAGCGATTAGGATGAGGCTGAAATGTACCTTTACCCCTTCCTGCTTTTTTAGTTTCGCTAAACTATGTGTTATTTTTCAGAGAGAGTGTGTATATTTTTTTATTTTATTAATTCAGTCCCGAGGGAAGGGTATGTGTCTCCTTTGCGAAGGTGAGCAGCAGCATAATTCTTTTTCTCTGGACTTCCACTTAGACCTCGTAGTTGCTTTACTCACCAATCAGTTTCTTTGAGTGGATGTATTTTGTGTTGTCCTTGAATGATATATCGTGTATGGTGCATAAATATTCCCACTTTCGTCTTTAGCAGCTTCAACACGTGTTTAACTTGGAGCTAGTGGCTACTGGTTGGAGAACAGCCAAAAAGTTGAATTCCTAATTCCATTCACCAGCAACTCAGGAAGAATATATCCATGGAGTTAACATCTAATTAGGCATCTCGCAAGATTATATTTTTTAGGAGGAAGATTGGAAGACCCCATCAATTCATTTCACCAAGAGAATGAACTGAAAGACTCTCTCTCAAGATTAACCGATTCGCCCGTGGCTAAGAGGATATATATTGATGCCTAACTTTTCCATATCAACAACTGAGGGGCTGCTTGGCACAGTGGATATGTTGCTTCTGTTGTTCTGCTGGGTGAAATCCCATCAGAAGATTAATGCAGAAGAAAAAATTCATACCCCCAAACTTTGCTATTCCTCGCTTCGATTACCTTTTCTTTTTGTTCCATTGGCAAGTTCTCGCACCACAATACATTTCATACGGCTACAATAAGGCTGTATGGGTTATAGAATCACGACCAAGAGAGTTGTTCTCTATTCGATTCAAACTAATTTCTGTAAACTAGGTGATATCCTCCAGCATAAACTTCTCTATGGCATTGAATCTGACTACATGCTGCACGAAATATTCAAAAATACTTCTGCTTAACCATTCGTCGATGCATGGGACATGAACTTTCGCAGATTATAATGTCTGCAATTGCTCAGATTGGGTACATCTTAAGGTGCACCATTCTCCCCAAACCACTCATGGGCATTACATTAATCGATGAGCTTCTAGATCTTCAAATCTGCCGTCACAAAGTGTCTCTGACCAGGCTATCCAAGCTTTGAGTAATGAATATGAATGCACTACCCCAAGTGGTCCTGGGGACGTGCTAGCTCACCTGATTGACCTAACCTTCAAGGTTAAAATTGTAAGTCCCATTAATTGAGATCCCTTCATGGATGCTCACGTTTTTAATTGTGGGTTCAGGTAAAGGATCCCTCTCACCTACTCTAGGATCACCAATCTACAGATAACCGTTACATAAACGACCAACCATTTACCAACTTATTGCATTCCATTCTGACGCACAGTTCCAAATATTGATGAGCTCAAACTAGGACAGAGAAAAAATGAGACCCAGTCGTGAGGCGAGATAAGAGATCAACAATTCAACATTAACCAGCCAACCTGCCACTCCCCCGGGAAAAAAATAAGGACAGAGATCAAGAATAGATTTGCCAGTTGTCTCGAGGATAAATTTGGATTCAGATAATGTTAATATGATATCTAGGATCAGCATGTAAACAAATAATGTTGATATTGTCCCGGTGACGATTATGCATCCGAATGATGTCGATCTCACATGTAGAAAGCATCATATGAGGATTAAGCAAGCATGAATTAAACGGGACCAAGTGGTCATTTTTGCTCCCATACTTTCAATGTTAGAACACTGCAGCAAGGGATCAAATTTCCATTGGTCTACCTCCAGAGTGAAGTTTTTAACTATATGTAGAAGAAGAGGGCTTCCCAAACATTTGCCACTTCCAATAGCTCTAATAATAACTGAGAAAACGCTCATGCATTAAAGACCTAAGCCGTACTTTCCACGCTACATGTGTCATGCTCAATTTGGCCTACAGATTTTTTCCCATTTGGTTGGCAACCCACGCCCATTCACTGCAGAGGTGCCAATTCAAACTCAAATGCTCTTATTCCACCCATATTCTTCCAAAGTGTCCATGCTCAATTGAGAAGTGTGATTAGTTTCCAATGATTATACGACCTCATCAATATTCTTATTGACCATTTCTCAAACTAAAAACAAAACAAAACAAAACAAAACAAAACAAAAATCTCTACTGACCAATCAAGACTTCATAGGCATAATTGTAGGAATTGATCTGCAGAGGATCTACTTGCGTTAGAAATTAGAATTCACGGTCCTTCCACTATCCATCAACCTTCATACATGAAATTTTACAAGTAAATTTTAGAGAAGCACGGTTGGAACAAAAGAATTTTATCTGTGATACTATGCCCCCTTTCCGCATAAATCACTCTTAAGGTCCTCACAGCAGCCTTCTAAATGAATTGATTTCTCCCGTCATTGACTGCCCGATAATTGCCTGGGAGATCATCTCAACTTGAACTCTTTGTTTTGAAAGACCATTACAACAAAAAAAAAAAAAAAAACACAAAAGAAAGAAGAAAAAGAAGTTACGGTGCTTCAAAGGATATTTTAGTTCTTTTACTGTTTATCCATTTCTAGATTAAACATAGACTATTCAAATTTCAATCAGTTGAAATGCTAATGTGCATGACTAATGTAGTAAATATTTTAAAAATTAAAATTATTTTAATATTAAAATTGATGGTAAATTTCGTAATTAAATTTAATTTTAATTTTTTTTCAAAAAGCCTTCTTCATGGGCCATCAAAAGCAAACGAGCTAGGAGGGCGCAGAGAAGCTGTAGGTAGAAGGAGATGGAAGAGCCGCGGCAAAGGTCTAGGAAGGGGGGCATGAAAGAGCCGTAGATGGGTGGAGAAGAGAGAAGAAAATATTGGGGATATCTAGCCAGGACACCATCTCCATAGAACCTTTTCGATACCAAGCATCGCAGCAGGAAAAAAAAAATAAAACAGAAACAATCAAATACTTGGATCAGCCAAAAAACGCTCGTCTCCACAGGGCATGCAAGTTTCACTATGAGAAAAGAAAAAAATTATAAGAGAAGATTACATCCTCAACCCTCGTACACTCAATCTCTCCCTCATAAGAAGTTCTCCCTCACAAAAACTCTCTCTAGGAAGATTTTCCTGAACTCCTGAAGCGACCGTTGTCTGCCGCCTGATAGTCTGGCTGAAACGTCCTACTCCTGCTCTCTATCGGTGCCTCTCGATCTACTGCTGCTGTGGATTTTCTGTTGAACAACTAAAGCAACCCTCTCTGTTCTATCAACAAGCCTGTTTATAGCCTCAGATCAAGCTCAATCCCGACTCCAAAGCGAATCAGGCTTCCTAATAGCACCAAACAACTTTCTAAATCATCATATCAAGATCGACAACACTCCAAGCTACTCGATCGTGCAGCCGGCCCATGAAAACCCCCATAGGCCATGAGAAACCAGTCCGAAACGTTCGTCGGTCCACCGTGGATCGTGCGAAACCAAGAAAAAATGCCCGCTTGCTCCATGTGGGTCCCTATGGACCGCCGGTCCACTCATCGTGTGTGGACCATGTGGCAAAATCATGTGGGCCGCACTGCGCGCGCTCGCCAAGCCCAGGCTGCGCACGCACCCACCCAAGCCTAGGCCGCGCACCACATGCGCCCGCGTGCTGGGCCGCGCACCGCTGTGGCCTCCGTCGTCTCGTAGGCTATGCCACCTCCTCCGGACTTCTTCCGCGGGTGACTTCTCCATCTAGACTCTGTTTGGGCTAATCTTGGGCCCGTTGGACTCCATTTGTTGTCGCGGACCTTACTGTGAGTTCAGTATGAATCAAATCTTGAGATATCAAATCCTAACAATCTCTATCTCAACTCGACATTCAATCTCCTCCTAACTTTGAGAGCTTCTGGATCTTCTCGCCTCCATATCCTGGGGCAATCACCTGCTGATCATGGATGGGCAGACATGAAAGTCGAGCCAGACCGCTCAATCCCATCTTTGTCATATGTTGTGCTCTTCTTGATCTGAAATCTGCTCGAGGTATCATCCTGCGGTAATAGAAATCTCATCCTACGATATCGCCTCTCATTCTTTCGAGTCTCGCATCTCGTACCCGATTCATCTTTACCTGGAGCTCCATCTTGCTTTGGACTCCTGGCTCCTAAAGTTTCACCTCGCACTGAGCTCCCCATTAAGTAGTAATATCCTCTCATCCTCTTCTTCCCCTCCAAAATAATCATATCATCACGCAACACCTTAAGATTCCTCCGCCAGCTACCATCCTGTAACCTCTCAAATCCAGTCTACTCAATGAGATAAGATTCTATCTAAAATAGGATATGTATCGGACCTCCCTCAATCTTCTCACTGCACCATCATGTGTCCTCCAACTGACCGTCCCGATGCCTCTGATCGCACAGCTCGATCTATCCGGCAGATAAACAGTGCTCTCACTGCTCTCCAAAGAGTCAAATTGCTCCTCTCAATAACATATATGATAGGTGCATGTAGAATCTAAAATTCACTATTGAAAAGAAGTAGATACCTCATCAGATATCTTCAAAAAATTATCCTCTGACTCGCTACTGGCCGTCGCTGCAGTAGCCCTCATCTGATCCCTGATTTGAGAGTAATCTCTGGCTAGATGTCCTAACTCGTCACACCAATAATATCTGATCTCGCTCAAGTCCGTCGTCCTAGACTTGGACCACCCTTATCGCGATCTCCTGTCGCACTGTCTACTATCTCTTACTCCTTCAAAAATCACCAAAGCTGAGCTGCCACCACCTGAGCTCAAAGCTGGATTCTTTCTTTTCAGAATCTCATTCTGAAGAATCATTGTGGTGATCTCGTCCATCTTGATGGGCTCTTTCTCACTAAAAGAGCAGTCATCAAGGACTTATACGAAGGAAAAAGCGACGCTAGCAAGACCAGTGCTCTGATCTTCTTCTCAACTTTCTTACCAACACTGAGGAGGTCGGTGAAGATCTTCTGAAAATGACTGAGATGCTCCTGCACGCTCTGCCCCTCAGTCATCCACAGCTGATAGAACTACCTCCAGAGGAAGAGAATGTTGGTGAGAGATTTCGTCATGTACAACTCCTCGAGCTTCGACTACAGCACCATCGAAAAAGTCTCGCCAAACATATGGATCACCACCTCATCCGTTAGGTACAAGCGGATCGTACTCACCGTCTACATCTGGAGCCGTTTCCAATCCTACACCTCCATAGTAGTCGACTTCTCTTCGCACAAGAGAACATCAATCAATCCTTGCTGGATGAGCATGTCTTTCACCCTTGCCTGCCATAAGGAAAAATTGCTCTTTCCATCAAACCTGTTGATCTCCATCTTGATTGATCCTATCTTCTCTATCTTCAATCTTGCTTACCACCACTGTAATCTGTGTTCTGTTACCACCTCGCTCTGATACCACTTATTGGGGATGTCTAACCAGGACACCACCTCCACAGGACCTTTTTGATACCATGCGTCACAGCAGGAAGAAAGAAAAAATAAAACAGAAACAATCAAATACATAAATCAGCCAAAAAAAAATTACCTCTACGGAGTATGCAAGTTTCACTATGAGAAAAAAAAATTACAAGAGAAAAGATCATACTCTCAATCCTCGTACATCCAATCTCTCTCTCACAAGAAGCTCTCCCTCACAAAATCTCTCTCTAGAAAGACCCCCTAAATCCATGAAGCGATCGCTGCCCGCTGTCTGAAGTACTCTGCTGTTGCTCTCTATCGATGCCTCTCGATCTACTGCTGCTGTGGATCTTCTACCGAACAACCAAAGCAACCCTCTCTATTCTGTCAACAGGCCTATTTATAGCCTTAGATCGAGCTCAATCCCGACTCCAAAGCGAATCAGGTTTCCTAGCAACACCAAACAACTTTCTGAACCATCAGATCAAAATCAACAACACTCCAAGCCATCCGATCGCACAATCGGCTCACAAAAATCTCCGTAGACCGTGAGAAACCAGCCCGAAATGTCTACCGATCCACCATGGACCACACGAAACCAAGGGGAAACACCCGCTTGGTCCATGCGGGTCCCCATGAACCGTCGGTCCACGCACCATGCATGCATCGCGTGGGAAAATCATGCGGGCCGCACTACGCGCGCCCGCCTGGGCCTGGGCCATGCCCTCACGCGTGCCTGCCCAGGCCTGGGCTGCACACTGCACGCGCCCGCACGCTGGGCAGCGGCCTCGTGGTCAAGCCGTGCACTACCATGCGCGATCGCACCGCCGCGGCCTCTATCAGCCCACTGCCGGCCTCCACTGCCTCGTGGGCTGTGCCACCTCCTTCAGACTTCTTCCACGTGTAACTTCTCCATCTGAACTCCGTTTAGACTAATCTTAGGCTCGTTGGACTCCGTTCGTCGTCGCTGACCTCACTGTGGGATTGATGTGGATCAAATCTTGAGGGATCAAATCCTAACAGAAAGGAGCCACGGTATATGGAGATGGAGCTGCAGACAGGTAGTGCTGGAGAAGCCGCATGTAGAGGGAGGTGGAGCCGTAGGGGAGAGAAAAAATACTAGTAATAAAATATTAATAAAAAATAATAAAAAATATAAAAAATAATAATATATAATATTTTTTATAATAAAATATTATAAATGAGTACCATAGAAAAATTCAAAGAAGAATCAGGACAAGATATCCATAAGAAAATTTTCTCAGCCTGAGTTTATATATATATATATATATATATATATATATATATATATAATGGCAAACATCAAAGTTTCTTTTATCTATCTTTTTTTTCCTACCAAGATCTTTGCGCTATCAGGGTGAGAGGCCGGGACCCCTACAAGCAACTAGTCTGCAAACCATTTCTCACTGGCAGGCGATGCGTGCTGGCATAGAAGGTGGGTAAGGATGGGCGACATTCATACTAGATGGAGTAGTTCCTATACATGGAAGGAGATATGTTGACATGCTCATGATGTTTTGGCATAGATGATGTAGCTTCTGAGAGATAGGCAGTCGATTGACCTTCTGCATGATCCATGACTATCTAGCATCTTTTTGAATCGGTGGCCGATCTTCATCAGCACTAGAGCTATTAAAATGGATCGGCTCGATCCAACCTACAAGAGTCTAAAATTTGATGAACCAGATTGGACTAAGCCCATTCAAAAAATGGGACAGTATATAGCTGACCCAGCCCAGCTGTTTAAGGGCTATGGACCGAGTCGGGTCAGTCCATGAAAATATTAAAAAAAAATGATACAGCTAAGCTATTATACCTCATTGTCTCAGAAAGATTCTAACGTTGTTGCCAGCTAATGAAATTAACAATGGACTTTAATTAGTCCACAGTCAAGGTTTTGCCCATTTTACCTATCAATTGGGATCTAGTTCATTCTTTTGTTAGCAAATAGCTTGTGAATGACTTGGAGAGTTGAAGTAACGAGGAGCGGAGCCAAAGTGACACAGAGATGCTGCAAGGCTATGACAAATAGAAGTGCTGTAATAGAACACCGTATATTAAAAAATATTTCTAAAAAGAATAAACAGAAGTTGAATTAGAGAGTGATAGCAGATGCTTTTGGATTTGACAACCATTCATCCATTCATAATAAAGATTATTTGATTTGCTCCACATATCATGCATGTGATGTAAGATTATTGCTGTTGGACAAATTCATCCAAAATTTGTTAGTACTGGCCACTGATCAAATTTAGAGTATTCAAACTTATCTCCTGTCACGATGTGTAATATATTGAATGTTTTACCTGCTTGTAATTTAAAATAAAAATTAATAATTTAAAAAAAAAAATTAATATATAGCATATTCTCAATTGAAACATCATCAATTCAAACATCTAAAATTTAAAAATTTAATCCAAATATTAATAAAATAAAATTTCAAAATTTCAAACATCACTAATTCAATAATTCATCACACCAAACAATATAAAATATTAAAATTCAATATCCATAATAAATCATATTTCACTATTTTTATTCGCCTCTTTCTCAAGCTGCACAATATTTGGACCTGCTTTTAAATTTGATAGACTTGTCTCAAAGCTATCCTCTTCATCTAAAATTCATAATAATAAAAGAATTAGACAATCAATCCCATTAAAAATCAATCATTAGTCAAAATATTAAAATAAATCCAAAGAACATAAAAAAAAAGTATTATTTGGAACAAAGACATGTATCCAATTTCGCGTGCCAACAAGAGTTTGGACATTTTCAGGAAGCAGAGAGCTTTTATACTTGTTCAGAATATAACCTCCAATACTAAAAGCAGATTCAGATATCACTATAGTAATTGAAATGTTTAGCACATCATGTGCTATTGTGGCCAATTTTCTGTTGTGCCCGTCATCGGTGAAAGCATCTGCAAAATGAAATCCGCACAGACCGAAATTGTATCCGATGGAGACCCTCCGATGCTTAAGTCAGTGAGAAGTGATGAATAGTAGATAAATATTTAAAGAGACAGAGTATCAACTCAAAAGAGTGTCTTACCAAATGCTCTTCATTTATCTTCTTTTATAAACGAGTTGTTGATGACCGTTTGTAACGATTAGATATGTGGGTCCTGCTTATTTCGATACTATGTGATCATGAAATGGACGGTTATATCCATCACTGATTATATTCTCGCTATTATGCACTCTCTGCACTGGTGGTTTTTGGTATGCCGACTATATGTCGGCAATCTGAATATGTCGACTATATGTCGACAATTGTAGAAGTTCGAATGACCATCAATCGGCAACTCCGATATACCGATGGTCATCAATCTGAAGTTAGTTGAATTGTTATAGTCGGAGTTTGCCAGGGAGGTAGAAAATGGCCGACTATTGATTGGCCAACCGATTGATAATCGACAGTTCGTGCTTATCAGGCCGATTGAAAGTCGGAATCAGAGAAGTCAACTGAATTATCCCAACAGTTGCCCCCCACTCCCAAATCCAAGGTAACCTGACATATAGACTGGCACGTGGTTTGACACGTTAGACAAAGGAAGTTGTTATGTGTTATCTCGAGTTTCGATTTGACTGCAGACATTAATGATTTTTTTGAAAAAATGAAAGATCTCCAGTCATTTTATCATTTCGATAACCATGAGATCATCATTGGGGTATCGGTTCAAAAAAATAGTCCAACATCCAGAGAATCCGATTGATTTGACTCTGACTAGTCAATTTCGATCATGTATTCAGATGTCATTGACTCTGAGCCGTTCATGCGGATAGTGATGAGGTGACATGATCTGAAGATAGGTACATCGAACCGTCCGATTAATCATCGGTTCTGATGTAGCCATATGCCGAAATCTGAAGAAGCCTTGATTTGAATAACTCTATCCAGACCGTTGAAGGGTTCTATATATAATTTGTCATTTTCACCTGCAATAAAGGGCTCCGCTTCGAGTACTGAGAGCTTCAAGAGTTTTCGAAGTCTTCTTTGTTCTTCACATCATTTTCAAGTTGCAGGTTGAGTTTTCTTTCCTTTCTTTAGGTTTTCTTCTTTCTTCTTCTAGGTTTCTCTGCCATCTATAATTTTCAATGGCAAGTGGGGGTAGGAAAGGGAAGATTTCAACTTCTCGAGATAGTCGATCGAAAAATTCAATTGATGATTCTCTTTCGGGTCCGGAGATGGAAGTTCTTCCTTATCCGGATCCAATATTGATCAGCTTCGGAAACAATATCGTATTTCAAAATAATTTTAGTTCTTCGCTCCTGATTGGGAATGGTCGGATGAATTCTCCTCCTCTAGATCAGGTTGCATTTTATGTAAAGGACCTTCGGACCGATCTTCGCTTTTTGATTCCGGAGTTTGTCTGGAATCTGCTTGATTACTATCTTCTTTGTCCTGCTCAATTAGCCCAGAACTCTATTCAGCTAATTATTAGTTTTGCTTTGTTGTGTCGTCTCATTCCGACCAACCCTCGTCCTTCTCTTTTCTAAGCCTTTTTCATCCTTCGTCCTCACCCAGAAGCTAAGGCTTGATGGTTCTTTAATCCGAAGAAGGATTTGTCTTTTATTTCTGATCTTCTATTATCTATTCATAGATGGAAGAATCAATTTTTCTTTATCTCTTCTTCATCTTCTTGAGACTTTTCTTCATCTTAGAGCAATCTGAAAGCCAACCCTAACAAACATAGTCGGTCGATATTATCGATCGAAAAGATTTTTTTCGACTCAAGGATATGGAAGTCCCAGCAAAGTGAGAGCTAAAGATGGAGCAAGCTCTCTATAATGCCGAACTTAGTTTGGTGACTTCTTTAGGAATAGCATAGTTGGTCATTTTATTTTTCATTTACTTTCGAACTTTGTAACTGAACTTTTGCTTTCTGATTGTAGCTATGCGTTCGACAGTACGAGTCTCAGCCATCGATGTTCGTCAACATGCTGTCAAAAAAAGAGCAGTGACCGATGCCGGATCATCTCGAACGACAAAGAAGAGTCGGGTTGATTCGAAGTCGGTACCGGTGAGGGAGCTCGATATTCCATCGATGATAGCTCCCAATGCTGAGCCGATCATAGCGTTGTCGGCTCTGACAATGTTTCCTCCTATTGAAGTACCGTCAGTTGAAGTAGAGATGGCGAGAGATAAAAATGCCGCGATCGTCATGCTAATTGTAGCGGCCGAGACGACATCTATCCCGATCCCATCAGTGGGGATTCAGGTCAAATCTACAGTCACGATCGAACCAGAACTATCTAATGCTATGTAGGCCATTCCTCAAGTGCCCCTAGCTGGGCCGACGTGGTCTGGGGTACAGTCAAGCTCCAACTTCATAGTGGTTTCGAGCGAACGACCGCCAATTAGAGAGCAAAAAAAGGCATCGGCTACCTCCACCGATGATGGATCGTCGACAAGTCTCCCCACCCTCTTCAACATCCAGATTTCAATCGGTGAGTCGGCTTTGGCCACTCCAATGCTGGTCAAGTGGCTCATCGAGGTTGCTCTTCTCCTGCCTGACAGAGAGAATAGGAAAAATCGGACTGTGTCTAAGATGTTTTCTTCTTTCTACCCGACGATCCTTGGAGTAAGTTGATGACACTTCTTTTTTTTTATCTGACTTGTTCTTTCTTTTCAGTTGGCACATGACATGCACGCTCTGGAGAGCGGATATCAAAAATTTATCAAGCTTCCTTGGACCTGGATGGACAAAGTTGCAGCTGCAAACGTCAAGAAAGTTGCCACCATCGAACCGCTTCAAGCAGCAACTGAACAGAAGAAGGTAGCAGCAGAGCGAGAGAAGGATCTTCAGGAGGAGACTCCCGTGCAACGACTGAACTGGAGTTGACCAGAGCCGAATTAGGATCGGCTCAACAAAACATCACATCCCCAAAATCTCAGATTAAGAGCAAAAAGCACTCAAGCAATCGGCTCCGAAGAGAAAGGGATGGGTGTATTGAAGAACTTAAGGCGGAGCATAAGAGGCATCGGGCCACTAAAGAGAAGTTGGCACTAACCGATGCAAAGTCACCTTTCGTCAGAGAGGAAGTAGGGTCAGTGCAAAATGCTTTGAATCTGACCATCGAGAATTTTAGAGAATCACAGGAGTACAAGGATGAAATTTTCGAGGGCGGATTTGTCTCCTATTGCATTGGATATGAAAACGGCAGGGATGCAGTTAAAAATTTGTATCCGGATTTAGATCTGAGCAACATTGTCCCCTCTACTTCGAAAGAAGAGGTTGTCGAGTAAACTACTACGTCGAATGAGAGAGATGCATCGACTGCACCAAAATTTGCTCCAACCATCGGAGCTATACCGGAGCCAGCCGAAGAAGAAGCCGACTAGTGGCCGGTGTAATATCTTTTCTCTTTTTTTTTAAAAATCGAACAATAGTCCAATTTTATAATAGGATCTTGAGTCCAATTTTGTAATCTTTTCTCTAATGAATGAAAAAAATTTCTAAGTATGAAATTTCTTTTCAATCCTGATGTGTTGTCAATGTCATTGAATAACAATCGGATTATCAATTATCCATCGGTGAGTTAAATATCGATCAATAATTGTAGTAGAGTTTGTCTGCTAGTCGAATGTCAGTCGATTTAGCTTTTAGACTTTTGTTTTAAGTATTTGATAGATGATGATAAACTGAATATTCTTCAACTGATCGGAGTCAAGTCGGTATACTTTCTACTCGACCGGAGTCGAGTCGGCATAATATTCCACTTAGCTAAAGCTAAGTCGGCATGAGTAGTCATTCGACTTAAGTCAATTTTTATAGTAAAAATCGAGATATAGTCCGTATAAGCTGATCGATTGTTTATCAATTTGACGCTATCATTTGACTTAAGTCAGTTTTTATAGTGAAAAACAGAGATGTAGTTGGTATGAACTGATTGATTATTTATCGGTCTGATGCCATTTTTGTAGATAATTTGTAGATGACTAAAAATTTCAAGATTCAGAATCTCAATATTTTATTCTGAATATATTTTATTCTGAATATATTATACATGTGAACAACTTTATTGATAGTATATCTTCAAATATTGACATTCCAAATCCGAGAAATAGTCACTCCATCGAGAGTTTCTAGTCAATATGTATCCAGACGAAGTATCTCGATCACCTTATAAGGTTCTTCTCAGTTTGGAGATAATTTTCTTTGGTCCAGAGACTTTGAAACTTTTTCCTTTCTTAGGACCAGATCTCCTGGACGGAAGACTTTCGGTTTAACCTTTGCAGTGTAATATCAGGCTACTCTCTATCGATATATTGCCATCCGAACTTGGGCTTGCTGTCGGATTTTCAATAGTAAGTCTAAGTTAGCTCTCTGACATTCAGAATTACTCAACTCATTATGTTGTTCGACTCTCACTGATCGCAATCCGATCTCAAGTGGAATTATTACCTCTGTTCCATA
The DNA here is from genome assembly GCF_000442705.2 of Elaeis guineensis. Lineage (NCBI taxonomy): Eukaryota > Viridiplantae > Streptophyta > Magnoliopsida > Arecales > Arecaceae > Elaeis > Elaeis guineensis. The sequence continues at coordinate 115,066,900 of NC_025995.2, forward strand.
AGCTAAGTTGAATGGCAATTTTTTTATCGGTATGCGAGGAGTTATCTGATATGCCCATAAAATCGAGTATAACTCTTCCACCCATAGACCTTTAGCTTCATTTAATCTAGTCTTGAGACCATGTCGAATTATTAGGTTTGTCACCTCCACTTCACTGTTGGATTGTGGATGACCGACTACTGAGGTGAGCTTGTGCATAATATAAAATTTCGTATAAAATTTTTTAAAATTCTGATTGTCAAATTATCGACCATTGTCGGTGATGATGATGTGTGATAGATCGAATCTGCATATAATTAATTTTTGAATGAAATCTTCTATCTTACTTTCAATTATTTATGTCAAAGGTTTAGCTTCCACCTATTTGGTGAAGTAATCAATGACAACCACTATACATTTTCTTTATCCAGATTTCGAAAGGAAAGGGTCAAGTATGTCAATTTTTCACTATGCGAAGAGTCATGATGCAATAATTGATGTTAGCTGGCTGGCTGGTTGATGTTGTATATTAGCGTACTTCTGACAAGGTTCACATCTTCGAACAAGTTCAGCTGCATCTTTCTTCATGGTGGATCAATAATATCCTTATCCCAAGACTTTATAAGCCAATGATTGTCCCCCAAGTGATTTTCACAAATCTTTTCGTGAACCTCGAGAGCGCATAGTCGGCAATCATTGGTCTCAAGCACTTTAGTAAGGGAAGAGAGAATGACCTTTTATAGAGTTATCCATTTATTAAAACATATTGTGAGGCCATCCACCTTAATCGTTTAGCTTCTGAAGGATCTACAGGTAGAATTCTATGAGTCAAATATTGGATGATCGGATCCATCCAACTTGCCTCATCATTGATTTACAATACTTCTTCGATTTTGTCAATACTCGATTGTTCAAGACATTCGATGATCGTCCGATCGTGCGAGTTGAATGAAGTAGTTGCGAATCGAGAAAGTGCATCAGCTCGAGCATTCTCTGCTCTTAGAATATGAGAGATCTCAAAATATTTCAAAGTTAATGTAAGATCTTTCACTTTTTAAAAGTACTTCATCATAATAGGATCTCAAACTTCAAACTCATCCTTAACTTGTCCGGTAATCAGTTGTGTGTTGGTGAAGACCTTCAAGTTGTTAATGTCAAGTTCTTTAGCAATCTTCAAGCCAGCTAAAAGAGCTTCATACTCGGCTTGATTCTTTGAAGTTTTAAAATTAAAATGAAGGTATATTCAGTCACAATCTCTTCGAAATTGATGAGGATGAGATCGGCTCCACTGTCTTGTGCGTTGGATGCTCCATCAATATATAGCACCCACGTCGATGCTAAGTCAGCCTCTAGAGTTTCAATTTGCTTCGATTTACCGTCGAGTTCATTCTTAGGATTATCATCGGATACGATGCACTTGACAATAAAGTCAGCCAAAATTTGTGCCTTCATTGACAGTCGTGGATGATATTGAATATCAAATTCACTGAGTTTTATTACCCATTTCGTCATTCGACCTGAAGTATCAGGTCGGTATAAAATTATCTTCAACGGCCGATCTGTCAAGACAACTATTGAATGTGCCTGGAAGTACAATCAAAGTCGTTATTATGATATGATCAGAGCATAGATCATCTTTTCCGCTCTTAGATATCGTATTTCAGTATTGTCAAGCATCTTACTGGTGTAACAAATCGACTGTTGAATTCAATTTCTGTCCTCCTGAATAAGTACCGAACTAACCGTCTTTACCGAAGTTGCCAGATAAAGATACAATATCTTTTCACCTTTGATTTTGTGAGTAATGGTAGAAACGTTAAATATTTTTTCAGATCTTAAAAGGATTGTCGGCACTCATCTGATCACAAAAAGTCTTTTGCTTGTCGCAAGATCTTGAAGAAGGGTAGACATCTTTCTGTCGACTTTGAGATGAATCGGTTGAGTACGATGATCCTTCTGTTGAGTTGTTGTATCTCTTTCTTAGAGCTTGAATGCTTCATATTAATGATAGCTTTTATTTTCTCGAAATCAGTTTCAATTTTTCATCGCGACACGAGAAATTCAAGAAACTTTTTGGCAATTACCACGCAAGCATACTTAATCAGATTCAATTTCATTTGATACCGTCGAAGTGTGTCGAAGGTTTCTTCCAAGTTTCGAATGTGATCAGAAGTTTCAAAATTTTTCACCAGCATATCATCAATGTAGACTTTCATATTGCATCCAATTTGTGCCTTGAACAGTCTGTTAACTAACCATTGACAAGTAGCTCCGATATTTTTTAAACCGAATGACATTATTTTATAACAATAGATGCCTTTGTCGGTTATGAAGGGAGTATGCTCCTCATCTTCGGACAAGCTTTATTTAAATTTGTATAGTCGATGCAGATTTTCTATTTTTCATTAACTTTTCTCACCATCACTACACTGACGAGCCAATCGAGATAATTAGCTTTTCTGATAAAGCTAGCCGTGAGGAGCTTGTCGACTTCTTCATCGATGACTTTATACCTTTCAAGAGCAAAAGATCTTTTCTTTTGTCTCACCGATCTAACTTTAGGATCAATGTTCAGCCAGTGAGTTATTAGTTTCGAAGAAATTTCTGGCATATCGATCGTCGATCAAGTAAAAATATCGGTATTTGCTTTTAACAGGTTCATCAGTTATTGTCGCTCCGGATCAGATAATTACGATCTAATTTGGACCATCTTTTCAGGATTATCTTCTTTTAATGAGAAATAAATTAGTTGCTTGACTGGTTCACTCATTTTTTTGTTCTTTCTTTAGTCTAATTTATCAACGGATAAAGAGTCTTCAGATTGATTATTATTTGCAGAGAGCATGAAGCAACATCGAGCAAGTTGTTAATCTTCATGCATTTCTCTAACTCCATTTCTTGTTGGAAATCGGATCAATAAATGATATGTTGATACTACCACTCCTAAGGCATTGAGTCCTGATCATCCAAATATGGTATTGTAAGCCGAAAGAACTCATACGACTATGAATATCAAGAGATCGATACTTTATTGTGGATCTATTTTCACGGTTAGTGGGAGAGTAATTTCTCCTTCCACGGTAACTGCATCTTCAGTAAAATCGACTAATGGTATTGAGACTCTTTTGAGTCAGTCGGTCGGTAGTCGCATTCGAAAGAAAGTCAAGTAAAAAAAAACATCAGTAGAACTTTCATTATTGACTAAAATTTTTTTTACATCGTAATTTGCTATCGTCATCGAGACGATGATAGCATCATCATTGAAAGTTTGTATTCTTCGAACATCATCTTTTGAAAAAGAGATTACATTATCAAGTCGTTGTTCCTTTGCTGACTCTTCTTCGAAAGTTATTCTCCAATCTTTCGATCGCATAGAAATCATATTGATCACTCCCACCGTTATCTATTGTTGATTGTTTCCTCAACTTATGGCTGAGGCTGTTGGTCAATGGGAGGTTGAGTCAGACGATCTCGTTAAAATTTTTTAAGGTAGCCACGTCAGATCGGGACCTTTATTTCATCCCTGAGCTGAATACATTATTCGGTATCATGATTGTAATCACGATGAAATCGATAATACTTCTTCTTGTCAGACTCTTCGGTGGTACTTTCATCGGTGAGAGATGTCGAAGATACTCCTTTCCTTTGATTTTTATTAAGATCTGTGGATGGAGAGCAGAAAAAAGAGTATAAGAGTCATATCTGTTGTCATAATTATTCGACCGTAGACTCCGTCGATGGGGTGAAGCTCCTTTATTGGTTGTTGACCGACTTGATTCGGTTAGAGCTCCACTTTTTTTTTGTTTCTTTTTCTGACTTTTTTTTTGTCTGACGTCGGTCAGAAATGCCTTCGTCCGCATGAATATACTTGCATGTGCGCTCCAAAAGTTCAGCATAGATTCGAGGAAGAGTTTTATCCAAAAAATAAATAAATTTGGATCCCTTTAGACCTCTCTTCATAGTCGAGATAGCCATATCTTCATTGAGGTCCCTGACCTCAAGTTTAACCATGTTAAAGCGAGCCATGAAGTTTCTCAATGTCTCTGTCTCACCTTGCTTGATGGAAAAAAGAATATTTGATGTTCGCAATACCTTTCGGCTAGTGCTAAAATGGGCCACAAATGAATATTTGAGCTGCTCGAAAGAACTTATGCTCTGTGACTGAAGTCCAGAATACCAGGCTCGAGCAGCCTTCCAAATGGTTGCCAGAAAATCAATGCATAAGAGGATGTCAGTTGTCCTCTGGATTATCATGAGAGCCTTATAACTCTCTAAATGATCAATCGGATCGATGGAGCCATCATATGGCTCCATCTGTGGCATCTTGAATCAAGATGAGATCAGCTCGTCCAAGATACGCTAAGAGAGAGATTGGACAATGTGGAAGCTGAGATCGTTGGAGGACTTCCGACCTTCCATTTGGAGTCGAACAAGTTGATAATTGATTTTTTTGAATTTACGCTCGTAGTTATCGAGCCGCCGTTGCTGAAAAAATTTAGAAGTAGATTCAGAAGTAGAATTTTCTGAAGAACTTGAGGATGGAGAAGTAGAAGGTACACACGATATCTTTCCGTTCTTGATGCTATGTACATGGGAAGGAGAGGGAGATCGTCGTGAATGATGAGCGACATGATGAGAATATCGAGAAAGCGGTTACTCGACTCGAAGAGAACGTCGAGACGATTATCATTCTAGAGATGAAGAGGGTGAGTGCCGTGGAAGACGGTGGCTATGCCTAAATGGCACTGAATGTGCCACCGGCTCCTCTGCCAGTGGCTGCTACCGTTGCTATATCTGTTCTTATTGGAGGTTGTGTACCATCTCGATCAACACCTTCATTTACTGCATTAAAGCAGCAATTTATACATCCGTAATGACTACAGAATGTGAAAAGCTAGGCTCTGCCATTGGAGGTGAGAGGGAAGGTCTTTCTGATGGAAAGATTGCCTCGCAGATTTTGTAGAGTTGTTTTGAATTTTGAGCTCTGATTTTTGCCATAATTTCTCATACTTTCTCCTTCCTAATGCGCCAATCTATTGCAGTCAATCTCCTGTTGCACCCTTTGTCGGTGAAAAGTATCTGCAAAATGAAGATCACACTGATCGAGATTGTGTCTGACAGGAATCCTCCAATGCTTAGGTCAGTGAAGAGTGGTAACAGCAGATGAATATTTAGAGAAGCAAAGTATCAACTTAAAAAAGTATCTTACTAAATGTTGTTCATTTACCTCTTTTTATAGACGAATTATTAGTAATCATTTGTAACGGTTAGATATGTGGATTTTGCTTATTTCGATACTATGTGATCGTGGGATGGACAATTATACCCATCATCGATCATGTTCTGACCATTATGCACTCTCTGCGCTGGTGGTTTTTGGTATGCCGACTATATGTCGGCAGTTTGAATATATCAACTATATATCGATAATTATGAAAGTCCGAATGATCATCGATCGGCAACTCTAATATAGTGATGGTCATCGGTCTGAAGTTAGTTGAGTCGTCATAGTCGGAGTTTGTCAGGGAAGTTAAAAATGACCAACTGTTGATCGGCCAACCGATTGATAGTCGACGATTCGTGCTTATCAGACCGATTAAAAGTCGAAATTGAGAGAGTCAACTGAATTATCCCAACATGTGTCATAACTAAAAAATCAGGATATTATGTAGTATCCCTCCAATACTTGAGTACATCCAAATCATTAAAGTGGTCATAATCAATTGTTCGTTCTTCCAAATAAAGATCCCATTCAGATTTGTCATTATTAGATTTAGTTACACTCCTATATTTCTTGAACTTTTAAAAAATTTTAAACACATACAATAAAAAAATAGAAACAGATGAGATATCAGATATCAAATAACATATAGCTAAAAAAAAATAAAATTTCAAAATAATAAATTTTAAAGAATATTCAAAATTTGTACTAAAAATTTTTGTATCCTTGATTTTAGCTCTTCCATTTGGCACAGAAAAAATATTGGATCGAGAAGCACTTGCACTTGATGATGCACTAGATTTGCTTGCAATTTATTCATAGAGCTTGTACAATTTCATCTTCACAAAATCTCTTTTCTCTTCAACAGTAGAAGGATCAATCTTTGAGTCACAAAATTTTAAAAATTTAAGCTCATGTATGGATCAAAAATAGCTCTAAATGTAAGTACTACACTATACTCCTTTCAATATTTATCAAACTTTTCTTTCATTCTTTGAGCCATATCCCTGATAACCTCATCTTCACAATACAAATTATCATTCAGCATACATTCAATTTTTCAAACTTGCAAAAAATATAAGTTGGAAGTCGGATAAGATGAGCCAGGGATCTTATTAGTAGTCATAAAATAATTCTAAGAATTCATATATTTTCTCTCCTCTCATCTATTCATTATTTGTTGGACAATATTTGAAATTTCTATCAACCAATTGGAGACTAGCAAAAGCCTTTTCGTGTTTGAGTGCATTATCAAGCATCAAATATATCAAATTCTGTTTGATTAATACATCTAACCTTAAACCAATCTCTACATTAAGACCCACTTGCTTAATACATTCTTGAAATTTTTTCATTCTTCCATCTGATCCCCTCACATACTTGACACTCTCTCTAGTTTTATACAGTGATTCACTAGCTACCTTCAAGCCTTCTTAAATAATGAGATTCAATATGTGAGCAGAGCAACATACATGAATAAATTCTCTATCACACAATAAGCTATTTTACAAATGAAGATGATCTTTCAAAATATCTACCATATTGTCATTAGATGAAGCATTATCTAAAGTAATAGAAAAAATTTTTTTCTCTATATCTCATTTTTTCAAGCAATCAAATATAGTTGAAGCCAGTTCAACTCTAGTGTGAGAAGGTTCCATACGAGCAAAATTGAGAATTTTATTATTCAATTTTTAATTTTCATCAACAAAGTTAGTAGTTAAATAAATGTAACCCACAGTAGTGCATGCTGTCCATACATCAAAAATCAAACATACTCTATTAGGAATCTTATCCATAGCTTATTTAAGTTTCTCTTTCTCTCTCAAATAAATTTTTTGAACATCAGCCGCAGCAATACTTCTAGAATTTATTACTACATCAAGATTTATATACTTTGCTCAAGTTCTAATCTTATCATATTCAACCAAATTATAAGGTAAGTCATGTTTAATGATAGCTTCTACAAGCATTTCACGAGAAATTATTTGATCTATTTTTCTATTTTTTTAGATCTTATTTTTTCTACTCGATCAATGATCATTTCTCCTATATTATGATATTCAATCATTTTGCAACTTTGCAAATGATGATGTAAATGTGAAATTTCATAATTTGAACCATCAAATTTAGGACCAACTTTATACTCATGCTTACAACCATTACATACTGCTCTTTCTATTCCACCTTTTTTTTATCAATTTTTGTGAAAAAATTTCAAACATCTGACGTTCCTATTTTCTGCTTCTTATTCATTGATCTAGAAACATTAGATTCAATTCTAGTTTCAGTTGGAATTTCTGACGACTGAGACTCCATGATTTTCAAAAATCCTACCCAAAAATCATAAATTACAATGAACAAAAGATACTATCATGACTAAAGCCAATGGAACAATCATTGATTTATAATTTAATACTCAAGAGTCAAGTCCAAGAGGGAGAGAGAACCTGGATCATACCACTTACCAGAGAGAACAGACTAGTAGAGAGAGAGAAATAGGATAGAGACCGAGAGAGCCTGAGACGCCCAAGAGAGAGAGCCTGGAGAGAGATCGAGAGAACTCGAGGAGAGACAGAGATCAGGCATCGTCGATGCCATGGTTGGATCATAGAGCCTAGACCAGAAGGGAGGAGGGGGCGTACAGCGTACCTTGCGATCGGACTTGGAGACAGCGGTGCCGACGACAAGAAGGAGGACGGAGAGAAGCCAGGAGGGGAGGCACTACAGCGCTAGGCAGAGATCAAGCATGATGGGAGGGCATCGCCATGATCGGATCTGACTCGAAGATGGCGGCGCCGATGACGAGGAGAAGGAGAGGGATCTGGCTTCTGAGAGCCCGAAAAGGTTAGATGGGGCATCCATCGGTGGAAGGAATCTTGATTCTTATGACCAGACTCGGAAGCAGCGACACTAGCAACAAAGAGGAGGGGGGATCTAAGAGCCTGGAGGCCGGCGATTGGATGGAGGGCATGAGATGGAGATCGACTGATTGAGATTCGAGAGCTAAAGGGAAAGGAGAGGAACTGACGATCGTCCAGTGGCGACGGTGATGGCGAATAGCCAAATAGTGAAAAAAATAAATATAGATTTTTTTAAATTTTTTTTAATTTTTTTTATCCAACCGGGTTAGTCCGGCCCAATCCATCTCAGCCCTTAGGCTGATGTGGGGCAGGCCAAAAAGCTCGATTATTATTTGGGCTATTAATATGGCTGCCCAGCCCAGCCCACCCCATTTATAGGTTTGAGTCGGGCCGATCCTGTGGGCCAAGCCCATTTTGATGGCTCTAATCAGTACGGAGATTGGCAACAGGGCACGGATGTGTAGCCTCTTCTATTCTAGTCGCATGGGAGGAACTGGAATGCACAGCTAATTGCTAGTTTCTTCGATGAGCAGTTGATGGAGAGAGTGATGTCTCGGGTGATCCCCATCCAAGAGGGATCGGACATCAGTTCTTGATGCTCATTGTGCACCTCTAGGATAGTGACCAGAGATCTTTATAAGATCCATAGGAGCGAGCCGACGAGGATGATGGACTGTGTCTGGATTTGAAGGCTTCGAATTCATCTCAAGATGAGTCTATTTCTGCAAAAGGTTGCTTCGAGTCGACTATCGATCAAGGTTCTATTGAGAACCAAAGGAATGGACATTTCGACTTCTTGCCCCTCTTGCGGTTTGGTAGATGAGACTTTGGAGCACATGCTTCTTTTATATCCCAGAGCAAGGCAGGTGTGGCATTTGGTTACCCCCCCTTATGATTTGATTTAGAAGAGTAGCCAGTCAAGTCCTTCTTGGAGGCTCTGAGATGGAGCATGGAGTCTGATACTACTAGGCTCATTGAATGGAGCATGGAGTCTAATACTACTAGGCTCATTGGCATTAAGACAGTTTATACTGCTTATCATATTTGGCTTGTCCAGAATGTAGGAGTCTTTGAGACGAATTAACAGCCGATGAGGCTGGTTTTTGAGAGAGCCATGAACCACACCACAAAGATTATAGAGGATTTGCTATCTGATTTGATCTTAAGACATCTAGGACTCCCTTCTTCTTCATAAAGCACGGAGGAGGGTCTTCTTTTTTTGGGAGCCCTCACCCCTAATCTTCCTGAAGATCAATTTTGATGGTAAGATCGCTGATGGGAGAGACGGAATGAATTTTGTGATCTGAGACCCCGACTCTGGATTTGTCACGATTGGAGATGTCCGACTAGTGGAGACCACTGTGCCCACTGTCACGCTGAGAGCGACCTAGGAAGATATTATTTATGCAAGGATGATCCTTGGAGCCGATCAGATGGTGGTAGAGAGGGACTCATTGACGATGGTGACATGGCTTCAAAGGCTTCGAAACCGTGCAACTGCTTCTCATCCCTTGATGCGCGATATCCACTATCCACATTGAAGATGCCCCTCACAAGATTCGGCACATCTATCGCAAAACAAACAAGGCTATCCACATTGAAGATGCCCCTCACAAGATTCGGCACATCTATCGCAAAACAAACAATGCGACGAACTGAATAACCTCATTTATTGCTCACCATTCTTATGGAGTCTGAATTGATACTTCTCTTTTGAATCCATCCTTCCGAGACACTCTTATTTATGATCTTTTGATTGTATCCACACTAAGATTGTATGAAACAACCACCTTATTTAATTTATTTAATTTTTTTATAAAAAAAAGCCTAAATTACCCTTTCTCTATGGGCCGAAAGACTCCCCGGGCAATTCGTTAAAATGGATAAGAAATCAAACTTGTGGCAACATCACCTCATGGTGATCATACTCGTTACCGCTGCCGCCATGTCAAAATAATAATGTTTTGCATCCAATATATGTTAAAATTTGGCGTTTGGAGCGGACACAACTCGACAAATCCAGTGACGTAACCACACCAAGCATGCAGGTAATCCACAAATAGAGGAAGGGGCCTTTCCTGGGGTGGTGCGCCTCCCAACGGGCAAAAAAAATCCCATTAGTGGGAACGGCTCTTCATACTTGATTTGCAAAAGTAACTACACTTCAATTATCATGCACATTATAATTATTAAAATAGTTAGTTTGATGAGATAGGTTTTTCTTTTTAAAACAAAAATCATTTATATCATAATTTTAGAGTGTCTTCGGCGCATGTCCAACCCACAAAGTTGCAATAATTCAGAAAATCTCCCTTCCAAATCATTCCGTGTCCTTCGACCAGGGAATTTGTGCGAGATCCTTGCCTCTCGATGTCACGAAGCATATTTGTTATTTGCTAATACTTGCATTATTGAGACAAGTTAAAGTAACTCTTCAGGGCCAATGAAAACGCCCAATCCACTGACACACAATTAACAGTAGCACAAGAGAATTATTGATAGAAAGACGCAATAATCAAATCAACAATTCCCAAAGAGGCTATGCTATCATAACAAAATTTGCAACAAAGTTCTCAAAATTCACTTATTTTGGGAAGAAATATCACCTTCTGGCAGTGGATGATCAACAGGAAAGTGGTCCCCTCCAATGTGAAAAAGATTTGAAGGTTGTTTTCCGCACAAAGACGTCACTGTTAATTGCACATTTTCAGCTGAGAATAAGACTCTGCAATGATCGTGGAATTCCACCCTCCGGCACCCCACAAATCCATAGCAAATTGGCTAAAGCAAGTAGCCCATAGAATCGTGAAGCATAAGCATCTATTCCTATCTTCCTTAAAAAAGAAGGCATTGATGCTATGATCACCCTTTATTCCGTAGATTACTCATCTATGGTTTTACACATACATGAGAATACTTGATCAACCCAGTAATGAAACCCCCAAGATGCACACGTCACTGTATGTGGAGCCCAGACAGTAAAGGGTCCACATGTTTGCTGACTAGCGTGGATTTGGATGATGCAAGAAGTGGATATATCAACTATTTATTCTTTATTACTTACAGAAAAAAAGGTATTTATTCTTTGTTGTACGCACGCTGCCATTCTAACAATGACTAGCAACCAAGCATTAGTGGTTTCCATCTCCCTAGTTTACTGTAAATCACTTATCTTAAAGTAGTGGCATGATGTGGATCCAAATGAAGTGCTTGTTGGCTTCTTTATGGAGCTTTAAGGAACTTTATAAGGGTTGTCTCGCACCTCCACGTTGAAAAGATAAGAACATGTAAATAAAAAAATTAATGGAATTGTATTGACGCATAAGGCAATAATCATGGAAATTAAATAAGCACAAGAGGTCGGCTAAATCCAACTCGTTCATGAACGAAGAAATCTATGGGCTCCATGGCCCACACGGCCGGCACAGACTACCCTTGTGTCACGTCATAGACATGCATACGATAGCATCTCTGGTTATCAACATTTTGCAAGTCTTAGTCCTATGGTGGTGAACACCTGAGCTAAAACAAGGTAATAGAATAACTGGAAGGCCAGAAGCAGAGTAGGAAACAAATAGTAATCACGAGGGAACAGCATACATAATCTTTGACATAATAAAACTGAGGAGTTACAGTTTTAATGATAATTCTCTTCAAAACGCCAATTTTAGATATAATCGCATCCTATCAAGGGGACCAGAAACTTACATTTATCAGACGAGATGGATCGTAATTTTGTGGCGATTCTATTCTGACAAGAATGTGTATTCAGCACATCCACAGCTTTAACTTTGTTCTGTAGTGATTACAATGTTGTCTATAAGGCATTCTGTAATATGTAACTTTAACATTTACCTAAAAAAAAATATGTAACTTTAACATTCAGACAACAATTACTTATAATCCTCTATCAATTTTTACCTTACAAAGATGTGAAAATAAGCAGGCATATTCTCCTAATGGTCTTCTAAGAAAAGTTATTCATGGCATGGGTGGACCATTAATTCATGGCTTGCCAACTTCCACAACTCCACCCAAGAGGTCACCTCCTTATTGAGATAACGAATCTAAAACTTATCAGGCTACCACCAACCAATTGTTGTGTAGGATTTCAGCACAAAGTTAATGATAGCTCAGATACTGGTGAGAATGAAGTAAAACTATCAAAGTTAGAAACAATGGGCATCAGGCACAAGAATCATGATAGAATAAAGTAACCAGAGTTTGGTTGCTCACATGGAATTAATGGATAACAAAGACAACATAGGAACAATTCTGGGATCAACTCCTTTTTCCAATGGTTTTCCCCATCATCAATCCAAAAAAATAAATTCCCACCTTTGCATTTGAAAACCTTGATCACTCACCTAAAGAGCTTACCTCATAAGCATGCCTAAAAATGCCCAGCCAAAACCCACAACCACTAAAAAGGGGTCGTATGGACTGTATGGAATATAATTCACTCTCTTGAGATCCACGAGAGGGGTTTTCCAATAGATTAGGTTCCACCAATGAAATCCCTTGTCCAGTTTTCTAAGAACCAAGTGTCACCAGTAGGGAATAAAAAGGTTGCATGGTTCTCCCAGGAGATACTTGTTACTCAAGTGGAGTTGATTAGTGGAAATCATATGTAACAGGTTCCAATCGCTACAGAACCCAAACACAAGAGGAATGCACTATGTTTCATGCGTTCTCAGCATATTCTTGTCTGCTGTAAATGCTGATTCAAGCTTGTACTATTTAAAATGAATAGAATAGTAAGTGGAACTCCAACTAAAATAAAAGATGCTAATGGCAAAAGCAGACCATTTGCCGCCTGTGTCAACAAATACACTCAAGTAATGACACTTTACCTGTTCATTATACTTCAAAAGGAGGTTATTATTCTAGCTGTGACCATTATAAATAGTCCTTGCATAATGCAAACCAATCTCAGGCGACATTGGCAGAATCATCTCTCTCGCTAGGCTCACAGAACCTATTCATCTCCAACACAAGTGTCCTCCAAACCTATCTTCTCAGAGTCTTTCTAGCAAAAATGGGAGACACGATCCATGTAGTAGTAGGAATAATGGGTATTTTCTCTTCCATTTTATTATTGATCAAAATAGTTAACAACGCCATGTTCTAGTGGCTTACCTCTCATTGGTTTTGCAGGGAATGCAGCTTCTCTGCTCCTTTATGCAGCACCCATGTACACAGATATATCTCAATTTCCTAAATAAAATAACAATTTAACACTGTTACTGAAGACCTTTCATGTTCTGTTTTCAGATTAACTTTTCAGAGGGTGATAAGGAAGAGGAGCACAGAAGAGTTCTCATGCATCCCATACATCATTGCTTTACTCAATTGCTTTTTATATACTTGGTATGGTCTGCCGGTAGTAAGCCATGGATGGGAGAACTTTCCTGTTGTCACCATTAACGGCTTAGGGATACTACTTGAAACCTCATTCATATTCATATATGGGTGGTTTGCAATGCCAGAACAAAAGGCAAGTTATACTGCATCCTTCTGTTATGTTCTTCCCTGCAGTTAATTTGTTTATGTTTGATGTTCATGCTACACGTTTTCCTACGTTAGATGCCAGAAAAATATGGAGGAAGAAACCTGCCTCCAATTTTGCCAAATATTTGATACTAATTAACGGATGTATTAGATACTTTAGTGTTTATGTGAATATACTGAATGCTTGTTTTCTTGCAGTTTAAATTATATACTTTTAGCTTAACAGACATAATAAATCCACGATTTACAGGGCATTCAGCATCTAGTTGTGAACAGATTGCATCAAATGTGAGAAAAGGAGGTACTTTATTTGCAGTTTGTCTTCCAAATAGTATCAAGATAGTCATACCAAACTATAGTTAATGGTGAATAATGAAAACAATTTGTACATGTAAAAGCATATATGCATATACATCTCAATGCATGTTCATAAAAGTGGCCTACAATCTACAAAATGTTTCTAAAACAAATTAAGAAATATTCCACATTATTTTTTACCTATGCGAGTAAATTGCTTCTGTAATGAAATGACCAGAGAATTTAATGAAGTGTCCTTAATAGAAAATTCTCTTGCAGTGTTAGAATAGGTATTCACATGTTCATCTTGACTAACCATCTGCTCAGAACCAGCTATATTTACATTAAATGTAGCTTCTTCTTTCCCTTTTCATGCATGTGTGATATTGTTTATCATCTTACTTTGCACCTGCCAATGCCAGAGCATCTGTTTGTTAGTATTACCATGAGATATAAGGTATACTCAAACTATTGTAGGCCGGTATTTCTTTTACATATCAGTATTGACACTGATTGCATGTTAATTTTTGTTATATGGTGCAGAAATTTGTTTCTTTGATGGTGGTGCCAGTGATAGTATTATTCACTATGACTGCACTTGTCTCAAGCTTTGTGTTACATGATCACCACCATCGAAAAGTGTTTGCTGGAAGTGTTGGGCTAGTGGCCTCCATGTCCATGTATTGTGCTCCACTAGTAGCAGTGGTGTGTTTTCTTTCCCATATATTTTGATTCACTTCATCTTCATCTTAACTAGCCTATGAGTATTTCAAAATTAAGTAGATAGTTTTTGCCAATGCTTAGTGAACATTTTCCTTTTCTTTGTCAATCAAACCAATTTGAACAAAATTTATAAAAGAATTCATGTTAAAAGTCTAATATTATCCTATTTTATCAAAATATAGTTCAGCTATGTAGGTTGCCTTTGCTAAACTTTACCGACTGAAGTTCATTCATCTTCTGGATTGTTCACTGCTGTTCAGGTGACCACCTGAAATGATGAACTCTCCTCAGAAAAAAGGTAGCATCTTGTAGGGTCCAGTATGTTGACAATGTACTTGGAGTTGTTTCCACCTTGGTTATGTTTACACGACTAGTTCCTTTCCAGATGGCATCTCAGTTTTCTGATAACCATAGGTTTTTTCTCAACCAACATGGTAAGCACACATGATAAGCAAGAAATCATTAAAATTTGCTTAAGAAATACTCAGTCTGGACTGAAGCTACTTGCCATTTTCTGAATGGATTATCATCTTGAGTTAACTATAAAATCTCTTAATATGCATGTATTAAGTCAAATTAGAAATAGCTTTAATTTTTTATCATTCATTGTGGTGAAGTGCATAGATTAATGATGGAGTAATATTGGAAGCAATTAATTAGGGAGTCAGAATTCGTGCATCAACATGGTATCACAGGAGCTTGCATGTTTGCACAGAAATGTTTTTCTTACATTTGCGGTGATCCAAAAAGGATATACATTGTAGGCCAATGCTTCCTTTTAATACCTTCTATTTTATATTATTATCTTTGAACCAATTCATGGAGATCCAGGCACAATTATTTAACTTGAAATGCCAAAATCATTTAAGAACAACATGCTTACCTTCAATTGCAGAAGCAAGTCATAAAGACCAAAAGTGTGGAGTTCATGCCCTTCTACCTATCATTCTTCACCTTCCTTTCCAGTTCTCTATGGCTGGCATATGGATTGTTAGGACGGGATCTTCTCCTTGCGGTCGGTAGCCTGAAACCATAATACCTTGATAGAAATCAGGCTTTAGTTGAATCAACTAAACTTTGAAATTTTTGTTGCAGGCACCTAATCTCTTGGGCTGCCCCATTGGCCTCCTTCAACTGGTACTCTATGGCATGTACAGAAAAAGCGATAAAGCTCCCACAGAACCAAACAAGAAGGATTTGGAAAAGAATGGAGCAAAATATACATCACAACTACAGGAGGTTAATGAAGACAAACTTGAAAATTGAAAAAGGAACTTTTATCCTTTTCCCAACCTAAACATGCATGGGCCTGTGTAACATTAGGACAAATAATGTGAGCTAGATGGATATGATTATGGCACTTGATAAGCCATCTTAATAACATTTACAAGTGTTTTGCTGTTCTTTCACTATTTCATAATCTTTCAAAGTTGAGAACCTCTATACTCTATCAGTCTATCGAGATAAGAAAAGAAATGTCCATGCTCTAAGGTCAAAGCTGAAATTTGTTGATGATGAAGACGTAGTAATCCTATAGTCCCTGTCATCAATTTAATACACATCTAGCAGCCAATTGATAGTCTTCTCTAGAAAGGAGCCAAACTTGGTTTCAAAATGTTGGCCTAAGTAACAATATCTCAAAAACCCCAAAGCAAAATGGTCGAAATGAGAAGCAAATTGCGCATATTCCACAGAACGAGAATAGGCCATCAATCAGTAACTAAATAAGAAGAAAACCAGAGCTATTTTCTTTCTTTTGAAAAGGTGGATTGGCATCGTTTGTGAGATTTAACCGGCAAAGGATAGAGTAGTTAGACATTAAGAGAAAGATATGCTTGTCTACAAGGGTGGATGAAAAAAACTTGCATATGTAAGGGACATAGAAGAAGTAGACATTAACTAAAAAGGTCTGTCCCATACCTATGGAGCTTTAGGGATTAAAATATCAGCCCTCAAAGAGTTGGTCTTCAATTTCATACCAAAGCAACCTTAAGCAAGAGAAATCCTAAAGAGAAGTGAAAAGGAGGCATAACTTATTCATTCCGCACTTAAGCATGTGAAAGAAAAGGAACAACCATCTAAGGTTCCTCCAAACTTCGAAAAAGACCAGCCACTTAGAAAACAAGGCAAAATATGATATTGGAAATTGCCTTCATCCATGGGACATATATATAAGCCGAAAGGTCGAGAAAACAGTTCCTAACCCTAAAATGAAGGTCCATGCTAGAAGTCCAAGCTCAATATGTATTTCAACAAACCAAAGAAGTCCCTTGATATTTGCGTGAATCATCCATAAATGACTTATACAGTGGCCATCAACTAGTTCAAGATCATAGCAATTTTATTCACGAATACGCTGCTGCAAATTAAAGTGTTCTAAGTGGAAAATAATTTGGAAATCTCCATCAGCCCATATGTCATGAGAGTGGTTAGCTAACTGTTAGGATTTGACGCCTCGAGATTCAGCCCACAGCGAGGTTCGCGGCGAAAAACGGAGTCCAACGAGACCAAGATCACCTGAAACGGAGCTCGGATGGAGGAGATACGAGCTTATGAAGTCGGCACGAGAATCGAGACGGCGGAGGACCGCCGGCGACCGGCGGCGGGTGGCAGCGGCGCGGCCGCAGGCGGTGGCGCGCGGGACGCGCGACCCAGGCCGGCGCGGGACGCGCGACCCAGGCCCGCGCGGTGGGGGCCCGGGGCCCAGGCGGGCGCGCAGCCCAGGCCCGCGCGTGCGGGCCGGCCCAGGCCAGCGGGCTGCTGGCCCCCTTGCCCCGGTCCACCGTGGACCGGGTGGTCCACGGCGCGGTCTTTGGACCGCGTGGGCGTTTCCCACGCGTTTCTCGTGGTCCACGGCACTATTCCGTGGACCGGAGCGCGATCGGAGGGCCCAGATGATTTTCGGTCTTCATCCGACGATCCAGGGGGTTTTTTGGCTTTGTTTAGGATTCCTAATCCGTGTCTAACAAAGTTTAACCTACCTTTAAGCCTTTAAAAGGCCTGAGACGCACAGAGAATGTGGTGCGGTTTGGTTTCTCGCCGCCGTACGAACCAGAGGAGAGAGAGGCTAGGGTGCTGTAGGCTCCTGGACAGCGGTCACCAGGCTCTTCAGGGGTTCAGGGGGGTCTCCAAGAGAGAGAGAGCTTTTGTGAGGGAAACTTTATGTGAGAGAGAATTGGGTGTACAAGGGTTGAGGGTGAGGTCTCCTCTTGTAAAATTTTCTTTTCATAGTGAAGTTTGCATGCCCCGTGGAGGCGAGCCCTTTTGTGGCTGATCTACGTATTTTGATTGTTTTTCCTTTTGTTTTGTTTCTTCTTTCTTCCTGCTGCATCGCGTGGTACTGAAAGGATCTTGGGAGGTGGTGTCCTGGCCAGACATCCACTCAACACTAACCAAGAAGCATAACACTTCATGATCACTGAACTTAAAATTATAAATAAATTCATCTTTAAAAAGCAACGTCCACTTATCTGCAACACAAACCACAACTTAAAATAGTAATCATTAATGTAATATAAATAAAAATGCAAAATGACTAGCAATAATAATATCTCATTTCGAAATCGCATTCCATTCCATTACAAAAGCAGATCTGAAGATCCCTATTTGACCTATTCTACAAAAACATCACTGGTGCACCTATTTATAATATTCATGAAAAGAACTGATGGTGCAATAGAATTAAGAAATTCCTTTTAATAACACTGAGAGATCAGCTTCAACCATCATGTCACCCTTAGAAATCATTTGTATGATCATGTTAAATCTAAAAAAGAAGGTTATAAACTGAACCAATCAGAACCAAAAAAAAAAAGTCAACATGAGAATAGGGAGAAAAAGAAACCAAGAAGATGGAGTAAGTTGTCAAACCACGAGCAGCAGTTGGATCTCATTCTTTGCCCAAATTTCCTCCAAAATAATCCGTTCAAATTATCCGGAATTAACCTGAACTTCCGAAAGCAGACCGCCTCCTCCATGATCGTGAAAACAGCACGAAATCACTTCTGTGCATTAGGAAATGCTGGTTTACAAGGATGTCTCCAATCTTGAATTCGCGTCGGATCACACCTTCCATGAGAGTAATGGTTGATCCGAGATGGGTTCTCTCCTTCTGTTGTCGCAGAGAACTAGGTTCTTGGCGATCGATAGGGTTTTGTTTCCGGAGTGGTGAAATAATAGGAGAGGCGAAATGGGTTCTCGGAAGATGAAAGATGCCAGCAGATCAGTGAGAAACATATGTATCCAAGAAGAGAAAGAAATGGAGGGTTGGGACCTCCAAACGCCTCCGTACTGCATGCACCGGGCGCAATTGGACCGAGCAAATCCTAGATAACACGCCACGCCACCTTTTGTATCGCGCATATGTTTCTAGATTTGCCTTGGTTTACTTGCGACTGGTGCACGCAATAATTTCTCCCGGCAAATCTCCGGCTATTTTTAGACCATCTCTTGGCTTCGGAGAGAAATTACCGTTTTCCTTATCCAAAAATAAAAAAAAAAAAAAAAAAAAAAGGAAATTACCGTTTTCTTGACGGCGTAACGGGTCTTTCGCCGTTCAAATATCAAAAGCGGTAGGCCGATTACCTATTTTCTCAAACAAAAGATATTCCGTAAACCCAAGCACATATTGGCCCACGTGTTACATGTACTTAAAATATTTAACAGGTTAGTTAATTATCGATTTGCGAAAAAAGATCAGATTTTTTTTTTTCTTTGCATGACAGTACATATTTGAAAGATTTTGATGAATCTTAATCATGGATCGAAGTACAAGAGGGGTTTCTACCAAAAAAAAAAAAAAATACAAAAGGGGCAATATCTAAAAATATATGTTTCAGATATTCCAAATATAAATTTTGGATGTTCTCCAATGAAGCGTCGTCATTCTGTAAATATATATCATCCATCCTGTATTTAAATCCAAGTACAGAAGTATCTACGGAATTTTAAACATTTAATGCTCTGCAAAAAAAAAAAATCCAATCTTTTCCGTGCACAATTAATGATTGAATGAATTTTTTGTACAAAGTTCAGCTAAAGATGCAACAATTGAAAGCAAAAGCATCGTCCAATAGAAATGTAAAAAGAATTGGGGAAAAAGGAACTTGAATTATCAAGGATTTTTCCTGTTCGGTTCTCAAGTTACCAAATTGATCGAGGACTATTTAATCTTTCACAGGTTTTTATTTTTCTTTTTAAATTTTTGGATTAAATGATCTGAAATTCAGAAAATAAAATTAATATAATTTTAATTTATATTTTTTTTCAATTATAATTATTTTATAATATTTAAATAATAAATTCGTAATCGATTCAATTCGATCTTTTTTATCTATCCAATCTACAGTCTTACTTGACCTAATCTGATCCGAAACAGATACAATATCGATATAGATATGAGATTTTTAATTTTAGATGGATACAAATATATTAGCTGACCTGACTCATATTCTATCAATTGCCACCCCTACTCAAAGTTTAAAATTATGTCTAATCCAGTGATACACATGAAACCATCAGAATTGCGACACACTGTAATCACTCTAACTGACACTTGATCAATACTCATGAAGAAATATATAATGAAGTAAATAGTTAATCAGGAAAGCAATCACATACGCATACTGGGAGATTTCTTGTCACCAGTCTCTACTTTGCATAAACCATAAAGGGAGACAAACGGACGGTACCAGCATAGACTGTTAGACAAAAACAATAGATACATAGAGGAGTGCCATGATTTATTCTAATGCTGGGAGACTTGTAACTTTTATAAAGTTTGAGACGCCATCCGATGTGATCCTTCTCTGGTATGCTGCTGAATGTCATCGAGCTCCGCAATACGAATGCAAGACAAAAGAAGACCGTGAACTCCACAATGTGCAGTGTAACCTCTAAGGTGGCGAAGGAGAAGGCGAAGATGGAGGTTTAAAATCTGGATACTGCACGCATAAACGAAATGCAGAAAATATAAGTCACAATGCCAACCAATTAGTCACAGAACCATTTCTGATTAAGCAATCAGAAATCTATAACAGCATGGCAGGCTGCATGTTTCAAACTCTGGGATCATCTATACATACCAACTCCCATCACCAGTTCATGATTCTATTCTTTCTTTCTTTGTGTTGCATAAATTTCTAAGAAATTATAAAAAGAATGAAAATAAGATGCCTAGCAATTTTTACATCAAAAAAAAAAAAGGATGCCTAGCAATTTTTTTAGTCTCAGTGCTCTCTTTCATACTTTTTTCTTTATAAATTCCAGCTTCACATTCTGAGTGGTTATTTAGATTTCTAATCACCCTCCATGAGTGAATTAGGTTTGTGTTTTTTTTTTTTTGACATCTTCGAATATAATTTTGTGCACTAACTGTTACATGTGGATGGATAAAACATTTTATTTTGTTGAATATGTGGAAATATGTGTGTGATTAAAAGTGTGCAAGGAAATGAAGTAACATGCAAGGATCGAGATTTACGTATGGGTATGGCGAGAGAGGTCTCGGCATTACTGGAATTGATTCTTCCCTAACTTCTGCTTTGGGAACTGAGTTAACTGTTGGCGAACGTTCGGTCGAGGCTGCTTCTTTCATCTCAGTTTTTGTTCCTGGAACAACATCAGCTTTCTGAACTGGAATGGAAGAAGTAGAAGTATCTGGATTTCCTTCTATTGGTGCTGGTAGACTAGCCTTCACACTACTAGGAGCCGGTAGAAGAGCCTTGCCAATCATCTATTATCCAGGAGAAGGCATATATTATTGACCATAACATACAAGTAGCAACTCTCATTTTCTGAATTTAGGAAGCCTTTTTAGTTATAACCTTGAAAAGGATCCAGCAATCTCAATCCAAAATTGGTCTTATATTTATTATTCTCACAGAAGGTCTTTGATATTACATTTAAAACTCTGGAAGTTTCTAAAAAAATTATTCCCGTTGATTCACGGAAAATGACATCAGCTTTTCAAAAACACACCTTGCGCCCATGTTAGTCAAAAGATAGTATGGTCTACAATGCCATTCTATGCCAAGTATTAGCTGCAGTTGCATGTGAAGTTATTTAATCCATCAGTTGCTAGGAAACATGTTTTTTCTTTTTATTAAGACTATTACATAGGAAAACGTACATATTTTCTTATATAGACTATTTTGGATAGCTGGCGATAATGCATGTTTTGAACCTAATTACATATCCATTGCTTAGATAAAATCAATAATTGTGTTCTCTAAACATAACAAATAAAAACAAGACTTGTTTTACCATATTACTAAAAACAAAGGAAACTATATCAAATAAATTAAGGAAAATATCCATCACAATAATAACATAGCAATAAAGTTCAGTTCTTTAAGCTTTAACTTTATTTGCACTCATCCCTATTGATGTTATTCCATCCAGTTCCCAATGATGCCTTAGCATCATACATATCATATGGTAAGAAAACCACGAGGATGGTGTGACCTTGACAGAATGCTGACTTTTTTTTTTTTTTTGGTTACAGTAAGGCCTTGAAAGTTGTCCGTACAAAATGCAGGGAGGAAAAAGTAGCTCAACCAAACAATTAGCAGCTTCAGTTAAGGTTTAAATTTCTAAAAATTTAACAAAATATATTTCTTTTAACTTCTAATTAAGGGGAAAAAAGCTGAACCATTAAAAATCAATATTTTTTCTTATTTCCAATTATAAAATGCAAGAAAATCAACTGTTTTATTGATTTTTTTTTCATGTATTTAAAACCATCTTACTGTAAGTATATTTTCCCCCATGTAAACAGAAAGATACAGATCACGTTCAGAGATGTAAGGGGATCAAGGAGCGCACAAAGCATATATACGCCTTAGATATTTGTTGTAATTTTTCATTATATCTTCCCGAATATCAATGTTGTTTATACCTTTTATATGTCCTGAAGGAAAATATGAATCTATATATGCTTGCACATACCTAGAAATTAAGACCTAGTGAGACTCCATAATGACTTCACCAATACAGCCTTACAAAAATGTTTGTCTTTTTCGAGATGGACATAGATTTTTTTTTTTTTTCCTTCCAGTTCATCAGTGTAGCATACAGAAAGAGTTATGCACATGCATGAGTAGTCCTTGCATGTGGAAAACTATGTCACCATTTTATTTTTCTAACATGTTATCCAAAATGCTTCTTATATTCAAGATGGTGCATACCTTTATCTCATCAACAAGCTCTTTGGGAGCAACTTTGGTGTTCAAGAACTCATCAGCTTGTTGGAGAGTTACCTTCCGGTCCTGTCAGCGGAACAAACAAACATGAAATACCAACCATTACAGATCATTCTTGATTTTTAAAAGAGGACAGATTGTCAACTGTCAGATACTAACTTCTGCAAACAAGAGTTTCTTGGTAACAAACTGAATAAGAGCAGCAGACCCTAAAAGCTGGAGTACCGTTTCTATCTGCAGCAGCAAAATATGTTATAATTGCGCACAAGATTCTAGGAAGGTTTCTCCCAAAAACAAGCATAATGTAGTAGAAAATACAACACACCTCTGTAAAGGCAAGTAGACCTATCCCAGTAGCAGCTGCTATTCCAAGACTAACAGGCAGACTGTCTGAACTCTCCTGTACACAGTTGGGATCACATACATTGCAATATAAGCATCCATATTTTTCAGATTTTTAAATTGCAGGTTCTGCATCTTTCTGCTCAAACTGCTGGTGTAAATGTATATTAAAGAAAAAGGCAAAATTCATATTCTTAAAAGAAAAAAAGGATGAGAAAATAAATTCAATGCATGGACAAAAATACACAGACTGGAAATATACACACATAAAAGCGCAAGTTAGCCTACTTACCCCAAGTGCACTACCAATTGCATCACTTAAATCACCAAAATCAACATTCAGCGCCTTCTTAGGAGGTGACCATGGAAGTCCACTTCTCTGCAATGTAGAAATTTACACTAGTAAAATTGCTAATGATAACATGTCGATAAAAGTTACAATTATTCACTAAAGAAATTACAGATAAAGGAAATAATGACCATCCATCCTCGAGTTCCCTCTGCACCATCTTTTATTGCATAAGCAGCCTTGAACCCGTTAGCTGTAACCAGCTCCGCAACCAGTTTAGAATTACCATCAAACCTGGTCTTATTCAAACATTCATATGGTCATTTTAGCTTTGGAAATATTAGCAATCAAAGTACACAGAAGCAAGGGATTTTATGTCATATATTTAGTATTAGTGGACGTATGACATGAGGGACGAGTATAATGACAGATCCACAATGGTCTAGGAAACAAAGGTCGCTTACTAACTGCATATTGTTGATATGCAGATGGTAAATCAAACAAGATGATTATTTCGCTGCAAATTTTGACTAGAAGGGTGATCCTCGTTCTAATGTCAACTTTGTTATATCAACTAATAATGCCTAGGCTGAGGGTCTAGTTTTTCATTAAAAATTCACCAACATAGAAAAAAAGATCTTGTCCATTAATACAGGATTGTTTCACAGGAAACAGGAAGATTCATATATACACCTTTATCTATTATTTCCATAAGAAAATGGCATTGTCTGTAGAGAACCCTACTAAGATGGCACAGAAATTTTTAAATGAATCTGTAATTTAAGAGTACGTTGAGGCAGTGTATATCTTTGTAAGAGGTGGGCTGTTTAACTTCAGCAGGGGGAAAAGAGTTAAAAGTCAATTGATTTTGCATGACTACAGTACAAGCATTCTATGCATCATAGCTGCATCTTAGATTGCAGTAGAGAATACGATTTTCTTTTGGTTTTGGACCATTTAGACTATTACATCCATGGACTGACTGCTCTCAAGACTCTGGGCAATTTTCTACTTTGTCAAATGGTACAGGACTCTCCTTTCATTGTTCAAACAAAGTTCATGACATCATTCAGTTTTGCACACCCCAACTTGATGAATATTTCCTTAGCTTCAGGATAGTAGCATGTGCATTAATAGATATGCAATTGGGAGGATCCAGTTCCAATTAGTTTTGACACAGTTCCAAATGGGAGCATACAAAATCCAACCTGGACTCTGTAACCATTCATGTCTAGACCTCATCTCTGGCCTGATCCAGTTCGTAGGCAGGTTATATATTATCAAAATTCTGGATCCCATAACCCAATCAGGTCAGTCCAAGGTTATGCAAGAACCTTAGCTGAATAAGCTATATAAATCCCTTGACCCTTGTTACATGGGCTACCCAATAGATGCATATCAAATACCAAGGTATTTGTCATGATTGATTTTCTTCAAATGCTAGGGATACAAGAGTGGGGTATTGAGAATGCTTCAAAACTAATTCAGAGTACCATATCAAGGATTTTTATACATAAAACATTGTATCCTCCCTCCTTGTTTCTCCAGGCATCTGATCTGATGACTTTATTGCATTCTATTAGGCAGCTGCTACTGACTCATGAGAACTACTCTAAATCTTGTGTCTAAATAATGAAAAAACTACGAAAGTCATTTTCTTAAAACCATACCAACCACACACATAAACAATGAAGAATCGATCTAAACATTTCTAGATCTGTAACACTAATAAATTTAACAATTAAAGAACCTTAAGTAAGAGCTATGGCAGCATTCTTGAATAATAAAATAGGAACTGAATCATTTGCGACCAAACAGCAAGCAGGTTCGTGCTCTTACTTGTCAAGAACGAACAATGTGGTATTCCCAGGGTCCTTAAATTTCAAAGCCAACTTCTTCAAGAACCCTGGCTTGTCATTTCCTCTATACGTGATCGACACCGCCTTCTTCTTCAAACCTCGGACATCCGGTTTGCCCACCTCCTTAAGGTCCCTCCCTTCTCTTATATCAAGCAGCTGGGCATCGACATCATCCGATAGCTTCGCGTAAGCAGTCCTCGCAGACTCCACCCCCCAAGGCTTCGGCTTCTGCAAAATCCGTGACAGAACCAGCGGCACCGCCAGCACCGCAACTCCGCCGCCGACAACCAGAGGATTCTCCGTCCCAAATTTTACAATCCCATCAAGAAACTGGCCGATATCAAAATCGGCGGAGACTCCGAAAGAGGATCCGCTCTGGCCCAGAGCTTCCTCGTAGGTCAAAGCCTTCGCCAGGCCACCGGCGCTCGGTGCCGCGGAGAGAGCGGCTAAACCCCCGGCAAAACCTCGGGAAAGAAGCTCGGACAAGGAAAAGGGTGGGTGGGCATTGGAGGTGGAAGGCTTTGTGAGTCTAAATCGGAAGAACTTTTTCGATTCCGCTCTCCTTTCAGAAAAGCCGACGGTCCCGTGGAGCGAGACTGGTGTTAGGCCTGCGGCGTTGAGGACCTCCATGGCATAATTCCTCGCTGGCGTCGAGAATTTTGGAGAGGATTTGGAAGAGGGGATTCAAGAAATCGATGGAAACGCATTGGTTTCCATAGAGATTGATACGTGTTGGAGTCGTATTTTTTCTCTTCTTTCGAAAGCTCTGGAGCTGAGAGATTGGGAGGAGGAGAGGATCGTGGGTTGGATGGTGGAGAGTTGCCGTTTTGGTTGCCGTGTGGGAGGAGGGGATGGGATGGCGTGGAAAGAGACATAGGAGACTGCCAATGGCGGCCCGCCAAGTGGAACTTTTAGGATGAGATGGTGGTGGAATTTCTTCCCATGGCTTTTGTGCGGATGGAAATGCTCGGGGAGGTTTTGATGTGGAGGCTCCATTGTAGCGTTTTGCCCTGGATTTTTTCTTTTAGGATGGTCGTGTAGTACGTACTGCAGTCTCTCTGCTAGTACATGGATAACTTACGTGGATAACGAGGCTTTTATCTTTTAACTTGAATTTTTATTTTATTTTATTTTATTTTTTTTAATGCTGATGGATGACTATATCTTAAAGATTTAGTTAAAAAAAAATATCTCACGATGAAAATGAAAAAAATAAACTAGTGAAAATTTTCTGTTTAAGTTTACAATTAAAAATATTTCTCCAATTTAATTTCACTCAAAAATAGCTTCCTAATTAACATAAATAATCAAATTACTTTTGCAGTTATAAATCAACACTAAAATAATACGACGATATTAAAAAATAATACTATTTTATTGTAATGTAATACTATCTTATTGTAAAATAATACTGCCTTATTATGATGTAAGAGTATTACAAAATAATATTTTCTTATTATAATACAGTACTGTCTTATTATAAAATAGTATTACCTTATTGTAATATCATACTATTATAAAATAGTACTGCTGTATTATAAAATAATACTGTGATATTAAAAAATAGTACTGTCTTATTATAAATCAGTACTGCGTTACGTATTATAAAATAATACTGCGATATTAGAAAACAGTACTGTCTTATTATAAGTCAGTACTGTATTATTATAAAATAATATTGTTTTATTATATAACCCTACGAGGATATAAGGATATAACGGTTATTTCAACTAGAAATGAAAAGTTACTTTTAATTTATATTTGAAGAATAATTATTTTTAATTTAAACTCAAGTAAAAAGCTACTTTTAATTTGAAATATAAAATAAAAATTTTTATCTAATTTATTGAAATGAAAATATAAATATAATTATATAGATGTCATTCCATGGGACCACGGGAGACGATCATTACAATCTAGATTTTATATATTATAAAAAAATTAATTAAATGATGATATATACAGTAAATCATATAAAATTTATTTTATGGACACTTATGACTTGTCTTTTATTTTATTTATAATATTTTATTTTCTAACTCTCGTGAATGCATGCTTTCTCGTTTAATTTAAATTATCCTATCTATCTACACGTTCGCATGTATATATATATATATATATATATATATATATAAACGCGCGCACATGCATGCATATGTACATAAGGGGACCACAGGTCAGATCTAGTTGTCCTGCAGAGTCCCGATTGTGCATGGATTTAGGTGAGGTGATTCACATGAGATATCGAATATCTCATCGCGTGGGCAAACGACCTGCGTTTCTGATGTTTGTAGGACTCTACATGCTAAACCATGTCCTAAGAGCATGACGTATTCTTTTACTTCGAGAAACCTGGATGGCACTTCGTCTCACTTATCATTGTTAAACCAAAAAAAAAAAAAGCATGTCCTAAGAGCATGCCTTGCATTCTTTTTTTTTTTTTTTTTAAAGAACAATCTAATTTTACCAAAAAAAGAAAAAAAAAAATTCTAAGCAAATGTTATACTCGAAATACTTGTTTCTCCTATTTAAGGCTTTCATCTTGTGCATAAATCATGAGTGCTCAAAGACTTCCGCATTTTTGTATGACCGACGGTGAGAGATACTATAGCTTATCTGCCCTGGTGAATTTTTTTGTTCGTACTCTGATTCGTTGGTTGTTTGGTATAAATATGCGTACAACTGTGAAAAATGGATACACCGTGAGTTGTACTAGGGAATCCAATGCCAATGAATCACATCCCCTGGTCGTCGCATATCGTACAAGGTGCCAAATATATCATGCGGGAATTGTTGGTGGTGTCCTCACGCAATCCAACGTGGATCAGGGTTGGCTGCAGTTGTAGCCATTTGCAAGAAAAGGCCATCTTGATCAGTATCTCACAACACCTAATCAATCTCATTTACCCAAGCCAAATAGTTATCCTGATCAGTTGCCTTTTCCAATTAAGCCAAGTGTTTGGTGGCCATAATTTGGCCGTCTAGATTTTTTGAGGAACATTGTTGCAATTTAGTCGAAAAGATGAAGAACAAAATAGTACGATAGGAAGGCTGATTGATTAAAACGGGCACCGATGAATGGAGAAGCAGAATATTGTGATGCTTGGCCTATCCACAAAGATGCAAAGTTGAAATAATTCAACTAGATGTACTCCTCCCATTGCTATAAAGCTACGTACCAACATAGATTGAAGCAATCCAAGGAGCGAAAGAAGTCCTTCCATCGTTGCCTCTATCGGCATGGCTTCCCTCCAACTAAAGAAGCCTATCCTGGAATCCGCAAATTGCCAACATGATGATCACACTACTGCCCAAAAACACCAAGAGGCAGATGCCAAGCGAGGAGTGATCGTGGAGAGTGAGAAACATCAGACTGAATTCTGTTCACATGGGTCAGAATCGCTGCAACGTGGAAAACAAACCATTGCCGCTGGGAAGACAAAAGAGAGAGGCAAGAAAGAAGCAAGGAAGGAGCTGCATGCTGCGACATATGATGGTTCTAACATGGTAGCACTGAAGCCCAAGAAAGCTGGGAATAAGATTAAGGAAGAGAAGAAAAACGAGGAGGAGAAGAAGAAGAGCAAGAGAAAGAGCAGGGATGACAGCAGCAGCAGCAGTAGTGAAAGTGAGGATGATGTTTGCAGCAAGAAGGTATGAGTGTTCGGTAGATTCTGAAATATATTTTCTAATGTAATATGTGGTGAATGTTCTCAATGACTTTTTGATTTTTGTTTCTCTATTGCATTGCAGAAGGGAGGGAAGGAGAAGAAGAATAAGTAGAGATAAAGTGGTCTAGTATTGTAATGTGGAGAATAAAAGTCCAATGCCACAGGACTGACATGATTGCAACACCTCTTACCAAGGATCAGTCTGTTTAGTATCTTCACCACATGCATTTGACTATATATGAAAATCTCTAGTGCTGTTGTGTGCCCTTTGACATAGTCTTCTTCTTCTTCTTCTTCTTGAAGTGGTTAAGAGGAGGGCAAAAACTCCCAACCGATTGTTTAAAAGTTACTAAAAAAAAAAATACAAGAGGAGGGGGATTCAGGAAGAAAAGAAGATGGAGGAGAGATACAGATAGTGTAGAAGGGAAAGGAGAGGTAAGGGGGGATAGACTAAAGAGTGTAGTTACAGAGTGCTCCATACTCCATC
This sequence comes from Elaeis guineensis, assembly GCF_000442705.2. Taxonomy (NCBI): domain Eukaryota; kingdom Viridiplantae; phylum Streptophyta; class Magnoliopsida; order Arecales; family Arecaceae; genus Elaeis; species Elaeis guineensis. The sequence continues at coordinate 115,096,341 of NC_025995.2, forward strand.
AAAACTCTTCCGAGATTTGGGATCACGAGCTGGTCAAAAGCTAAATGGAGGGGTTCTCCTTCATAAGATCTCATGCATGCATAGACGTCTGCTTGATTAATAGATGGGAGGTAGATGTTTGTGAATCAAGTCATAATGCATAAATTTAGCCAATCAAGATGTTAGTATACCAAAGAAAGGCTGTTAAGATGTTCATTTGATGGTAAAAGATCTGGGTTTCCTTCTTATTAGCATGAAATCCAATGAATATCCTGTCATATCCAAGATATTTTTGAGTTTTGACGAGGGAAAGCTTTAATGTTGCCACCATATAGGACAGGATTTTTAGATCACCTCCAAAATTAATGAACATAGCTGGAGCCTTACCAAATTTATTATGAAGATTGCTTGTCCTTGCGTCATGCCTTTGATAATTTGGAGAATTTCCAATAGTTCATGGATGACTTAACCAGGTAATCGGAATTTCTTAAGACAGATACTATGAAAAATTTATTTATTCAAAGTGTTAGGATTTGACACCTCAAGATTCAGTCCATATTGAGCCCACAGCAAGGTTCGCGACGAAAAACAGAATTCAACGAGACCAAGATCACTCAAAACGGAGCTCGAATGGAAAAGATACGAGCTTTTGAAATCGGCACGAGATCCGAGACGACAGAGGATGGCCGGCGGAGCGGCGGCGGCGGACAATCAAGATAGAGATCAACAACTTTGATAGTAAAAGCAATTACTTCTTGCGGCAGACAAGGATGAAGGACATACTCATCCAACAGGGATTGATCGATGCTCTCTTGTGCGATGAGAAGCCGACCACCATGGAGGTGCGGGATTAGAAATGGCTACAGATGCAGGCAGTGAGCACCATCCATATGTACCTGACGGATGAGGTGGTGATCAATGTGCTGAGCGAGACTTTTCCGACAGTGCTGTGGTCGAAGCTCGAGGAGTTGTACATGGCAAAGTCTCTTACCAACATTCTTTTCCTCTGGAGACAATTCTACCAACTGTGGATGACTGAGGGACAGAGCGTGCAGGAGCATCTCAGCCACTTCCAGAAGATCCTCACCGACCTCTTCAGTATTGGTGAGAATGTTGAGGAGAAGATCAGGGTGCTGATTTTGCTGGCGTCGCTTCCTCCTTCATACGAGTCCTTGGTGACTGCTCTTCTAGTGGAGAAGAGCACTATTAAAATGGACGAGGTCACTGCGGCGATACTCCAGAACGAGGTTCTCAGGAGGGAGAATCCAGCTTCGAGCTTAGATGGCGGTAGCTCAACTTTGGTGGCTTCTGGAGGAGCAAGAAGCGATAGACGGAGCGACAGGAGATCGCAAGGAGGGCGGTCCAAGTCCAGAAGGGACTTGAGCAAAATCAGGTGTTACCGATGTAAGGAGTTGGAGCATCTAGCTAGAGATTGCCCTCAACTCAAAAATCGGACGGTGGCTGCTATAGCGATGGCCGGCAATGATTCAGATGGAGATGTCTTGGAGATATCTGACGAGGTATCTACTTCTTTCCAGCAGTGGATATTAGATTCTGCATGCCCCTATCATGTATGTTGCAGAGAGGAGCAGTTTGACTCCCTAGAGAACAGTGAAGGCACTGTATATCTGCCGGATGGATCGAGCTGTGGATCAGAGGTATTGGGACGGTCAGCTGGAGGACACATGACAGTGCAGTGAGGAGATTGAGGGAGGTCCGATACATATCCGATTTCAGATTGAATCTTATCTCACTTAACAGACTGGATTCGAGAGACTACAAGATAGTAGCTGGTGGAAGAATCCTGAGAGTGCTACGCAGCGATAGGATTGTGTTGGAGGGGAAGAAGGGGAGCAGAGGACATTATTATCTGACAGGAAGTCCAGTGTGAGGTGGAGCTTCGGGAGCGAGGTGGAGCTCCAGATGGAGGCGGATCGGGCACGAGACAAGAGACTCGGGAGGACGAGAGGCGACGTCGCAAGGTGAGATTCCTATTGCCGTAGGACGATGCCTCGAGTAGGTCTCAGGTCAGGAGGAGCACAGCATACGACGGAAATGGGATCGAGCAGCTTGGCTCGACTCTCATATTTGCCCATCCATGATCAGTAGGCGATTGCCCTAGGGCATGGGGGCGAGGAGATCTAGAAGCTTTCAGAGTTTGGAGAAGATCGAATATCAAGTCGAGATGAAGATTGTTAGGATTTGATGTCTCGAGATTCAGCCCACATTAAGCCCACAGTAAGGTTCGCGATGAAAAATGGAGTCCAAAAAAATCATGATCACCCAAAACAGAGCTCAGACGGAAAAGATACGAGCTTTTGAAGTCGGCACGAGATCCGAAGCGGCGAAGGATCGCCGGCAGCCGGTCGGCAGAGCGGCGGCAGCGCGCGGCCCAGGTGGGGCCAATGCCCGGGACGCGCGACCCAGGCGCGCAGCCCAGGCGGGCGGGCGGCTCAGCCCGTGCGCGGGCTGGCCTAGGCCCAGGTGCCTTGCCTGGGCCTGTATCCCGGTCCACCGTGGATCGGGCAGTCCACGACTGGGTCTGTGGACCACGTGGGTGTTTCCCACGCGTTTCTCGTGGTCCACGGTACTATTCCGTAGATCGATCGCTATCGGACAGTCTAGGGAGTTTCCGGTGATGATCTAACGATTTGGGGCCTTAATTGGGTTTGATTAGAACTCTTAAACCTAATCTAATTGAGTTTTAACCCTATAAAAGGGTCTGAACAATGAAGAAGGACGGTGTGGTCTTCTGGTGATTCGATTTTGCTGAGGACGCGTCGTACGGAGCCGTACAGAATCCGAGAGAAGAAAGAGAGGCTAAGATCGCTGAGAGAGAAGGAGCAGGAGGCTCCTGGACAGCGAACGCCAGACACTTCAGAGATTCAGAGGGTCTTTCAAGAGAGAGAGCTTTTATGAGGAAAACTTCTAGTGAGAGAGAAATTGGGTGTACGAAGGTTAAGGGTGAGATCTCCTCTTGTAAAATTTTTTTCATAGTGAAGTTTGTATGTCTCGTGGAGACGAGATTTTTTGTGGCTGATCCACGTATTTTGATTATTTTTATTTTATTTTTTTTTTCTTCCTGCTGTATCGTGTGGTACTGAAAAGATCTTGGAAGATGATGTTCTGGTCAGAAATTCATCCAATACAAAGGTCAAGAAGAAGCCGACAGAAGTGAAATTAAGGAATGCAACATGCAACAACCAGTACTGCTGAGTTTGTAAAATAGGTTAGAATGACCTGGGATCTATCCTGTACTCATCTCGATCTCGGCCAACATCCAGTGATGGAGTAGGGGATGAAACAAATAGATAGACCAAGCCGAGAGAGTTAGAAGGTTTACTCACACGAGCTGATAAGGTGCAATAACTTGCATGCATGTGTCATCCTGTTCGTGAAGTAGTGCGGAAAAAATTAATACCACCTGAAATGGCTCACATTAGGCCTTGCGTGTGTAGCATGCGAACAAGTGAATGGTGGATGACTGGTCATGCAATGGATTAGCGTGAGTAACGTGCAGTTTCTTTGAGCCGTGGATTGCATTTTAAGACTTGTCCCATCTTCCAATAATAGATTATGAATTGGTTGTGAATTTCTAACTGGCCACGAATTTGAGTGATCACTAAATTGTTGGAAGCTGGAAAAATCCCCGCGCTTTTGGAGCTTAGGAATGTGAGCACCGATGTAGCACAATAACCATAACTTTAAGCATGTTTAATCCCAACTGCCGACTCGACCTGCATTATCAACAATGTTTTTTCTTTTATTTTTTTCCCTGAGGAGTACGCGGACAGGTGTAATTTGAAAAGACGAATTGACGTGGCAATAAATCACCATAACTCATTTTGAGATATGTTTGGTTGGAAGAAAATAAGTTATAAAATAAAAATAAAAATAAATAATTTTTATTCTAATAATTTGATTAAAAAAAATTTCAAATCTATTCCAATTTCTAGAGGCAGAGAAATACCCTCGTCCTTCGAAACAAAATTTTTATTTTTTTAATATTTAAATTTTATTTTAATTCTAAATACGAATCAAAATATATTGAAAGATATCACTATATTTGATTTTTATTCCAACCCAATCTGATTTTGATTCTAATTTCAGTTGTAAATCAAACCCACACAAAAAAAATAAAATAAAATAAAATAATCAAATTATTCATAAGATAGAAGAACGAGAACTGGCAGCTGAAGGCCATGATCGACGTGGGTCTCAAGGAAGTTACCCTCGGAAGGCTCCCATTGGCCGTTGCAGATGATGATGCTATTACAAACCAAACAGCGAAGCTGCTAATTTGCTCAACTGCAGGAGCCCCATCCACGAAGCCACGTAGCGATACCCCGCCGCTTCCCTACGCGAACAACCGCTCCATCCGCCGCACCCCACCTCTACCTCTCTCTCCCTTCTCCCCACCTTCTCCATCTCTCTCCCCTAATTCCGCTAAAGCAAAAGGAAAGGAAGATATCCGACCAAATAGCAATTTCGGTTTCAGCCAGTACTGGAATCCCGGCCTCATGGTGAAGCTCGCCACGGCTCGAGAGAGCCGGACGTACGGCCCGCGCCCGGCCCGCAACCGGTGGGAGTACATCAACGCCGGCCTCTACCTCTTCGCCGCCATCCTCCTCGTCGGCGGCTTCTTGGCGCAGCTCTCCCCGACCCGACTCAGTGCCAAGTCAGGGCTCGCAGTCGTCCTCATCGGACTCGTGCTGGTCACCTTGGTGAACGCCCACGATCTCGTCGCCCACATGGCCGGAATCGACTACTGCTTCGCCCTAATGGAGTTCGATATCCAGTTACCTCTCGTGGAGTTCGCGGTCCCACTGTTGAACATTTTGGGGTCCATCCTCGCCTTCGTAGGCGTTCTCTTCTTCCTCATTCAGGTTTGTGTTCGACCTTTTGAACCACTAGAGTAGAGGCACTTTGGGTCATCAAATCTACGTACTTGTTACTGGGAGAAAGATGGGTTTACCTTGGATACATGAGAAGCACATTTGGAGTTCTATTGATGTTGTGCAGACTCACCAAGAGTTGTTATGATGTGATGGACATTGCAGGCAGAGAGAGGGTATAGTTACAGGCTAGAAAAGCATGCTCTGAACGCGTTGGTCGCTGGGCCCGCGTGCTGGGCCCTCGGTTCGATCCACAATGAGTGCCAGATCTACGAGAGATCTGGTGTCCTTGTCCAGATCCTGCAAAAGATCGTTCAGGTTCCCTTCCTTATGGGAAGCTTGTTCTTCTTGGTGGGCGGTGTTGTCAATAGGAATGATATCTACGGCTCAATACATACAAACTTTAAGATTCTGGTGAGTTTTCCATTGAATTCAGCAGCACTGGATCCATTTTTTTCTCATCTCCATTCCATTGAATTCAGTAATATTGGATTCATAGAAAGCTCGATGGCCGAAGTTCTTACAAAGTCGAAACCTGTGGGCTATAAGATTATTCTTAGCATGAAACTAGCTTCGGTTTATATAACTCTATGCAGGGAAGGAGATGGATTTGGTTGTCTCTATCCGGAAGCTTGCTGTTTTTGATTGGGGGGCTACTGAATTTGGTGAAGGTTTTCAAGATGCAGCAGATGGATGGGATGGGGCTTGAGAAGCTACGAGGTGGGGCACAGGAGAGGTTAGGGAGAGAAAGGGAGGGTCAGGTTCCCCTCATCTTGGAAGATGGTAGGAGAAGGAAACTCGATGAGGACAAGCGAGCGGTATCTGAAGACAGTAGAAGAAGGAAGCAGAGCGATGAAGTGACGCAGGCGCTTGAAGACAGAATGAGAAGGGAGCAGAGCGAGGAAGGGATGCAAGTTTCTGAAGACAGTAGAAGGACGACGAGTGAGGAAGCAAGGCAGGTGCCTGCTTCAATGCCAGTTCCCAGTCCCACACCATACAAGGATGTTCTGGTTGGCAGCCGAACTTAGAGAATTCATAAGTTTTAATCAGTTTTCCCTGTCATGACGTGGCATTGGTTCTTCTGTTTTTGTGTTTGTGTAGTTGGAAGAATGTTTTTTTTGTCCTTTCCCCCCTCACCTTGTTTTCTCTTCTTTTCCACTTCCACTTCAAGAGATTCAATGAGAGTATCTGGCTTTGATAAATTGAGATATGCTGCTTTGAGACACTGACAATAGCTGCAGCATAGAGTTTGAACGAAGTTTTTTCCTCTATGGAATCTAGACTAGTTAGTTTGATGTGATCAACAAGGCTAATTTATTAGGCTAGTTCATACGATGTTCGTATTTAAATGGTGGCTAATACCTATGCAACTTTGCTATGGTGAAATTTTAAGTCCATTTATGAGGCTTGATGATTACATGCTCAATTCCTGGAATATCGCATGCAAAAATAAAAAAAAAAAAAAAGCCAAGTCCATTCCAATCAACACAAGATACATCCCAACTTGAACACCAACATGCCAAGAGCAGCTACCATAAGGTTCTTCAGAAAATGACCACTTGTACTCTAATCCAAAGATAAGGGGAAAAAAAAAATTCCGCAGATCCTCTCAGATGAACAAGAAGAAAATCTTTAAAAAATGAACTTTTTTCTTCATAACTAGAAAAATGCAGCACAGAGGTGAACACAAGGGAGGGCCACTACAGTTGGTATCGCAGAGGTTCCAATTTTGATAATAGATTTTGCTTATTGAGAAACTGACAGAATTCCAATTTGGACACTAGATTTTTTTTTTTTTTTTTTTTTTTTTTTTTTTTTTTTTTTTTTTTTTTTTTTTTATCTTAAACGGTGAAAACTGGCACTTTTTGTTGGCTATCTGCCTGTGATTGATAAAGTGTCATGCATTCCATGGATAAGGTGTTGGTACATGTGAACACAAAGCATTATCTTTACCCTGATCCAAAACTTCATACACGATGTTCAATCTTTGACACCCAGCTTCACAGAACTGGAAATAGCATTTTTAATAACAATTTCAGAAATTATAGGCTATACGTTGGCTGTATGGGTATCGCAACTTACAACAGGACTTTACAATGCCTGAAGAAGGAAAAAGACCAAAACACAGGGTACTAGGTTTATTAGCTATAGTTCCGAAATGCAAAGATAATCACCTTTCCTGGGTACATTTGATGACAAACTCTGCACATGCGTGGACAGCTCTTCCTCCTGGTCCAATCCAGTGGATTCTTGGTACTTCTTTCAAATTTCGCAAGAGTGCTCACCCCCATCAGTCACATGCAACTCATTGATGCATTTCATCTTTGTAGGTGGTTGCAAGCGTATACAGGGGACACAAAACATCTTTACTACCCTATAAGAGTAATCCACTTGAAGTTAAAAATTTAATAACAAGGCAGAACAAATTTCTGCATAAGGAGGTGATGACTCTACTCTTACAGGAGGGGATCATCAATGCATGCACGGTTATCTGTACAAAAATCATTGGAATCCTTAGCTGCAACAAATTCCCATCACATATTGCCACATTAATGCCCTGAATTGCACTGAAACAAAAGGTATGAGCATTTAGGAAGTGCTGCTGGAGTAGATATATAATAGGATTTTAGTAGGGAAGACGAATGCTCAAAGCACATCTACCAAATTGTAGGAATAAATAAGAACAATATAAGCACATACTGCTCATTACTTGTAATCAGAATCACTGAACACAGAAATCAGTTAAAGTGAAAAAAAAAATTCAGCGTGAAGTAATTGAGGCCATTCATTGCAGCTTGAAAATCTATCAAGATAAGTGAAGGTTTTGAAGAAGAGTAAGTCGGAGATCAAGCTAATTTTAGTATGCAGATAATAAACTCTTAGATCCATCAAAGTCAGCCTTTTGCAGTTATAGAAAGCAGAAACTCTAAAAAAGCAACTAGATAGAAGATTCCAACGATAAGAAATGCATAGATGTAGTTGACATAGACATCTACACATTGCCCAAGTCATATGGATATGGAATATCAAAAATTAAAGCTCCTGTCTAGTCACCATTTACCATGTTGCTTGGCAAGTTGGAGTGTGCTTAGGCATGCATGTGCATGTACCTGTGCATGATAAATGGATCTGTATGAGAGGTGCTACTTCGACTCACATATGTTTAAAATAGAGAAACCAGCAGGCAGCAGCATTTCAAGATGCAAGGAAGGTGTCATTAACAAGACAGAGATATATAACTTATGTTATTCTGACAGTTCTGGAGATTGCTCTTCCAGATTCTAAGTGGAAAGCAAAGTCCCAAACATACAATTTCTGAAATATTGATATCTTCTGGACCAGCCACCATGCAGCTGACTCTGCACAAAAACATAAATAAGCATGAACCTTCAGAAAGATTTCGATAAAAAAGAACTTGGGAAGAAAAATAGCTCTGGAAAATTTGGAGCAACAAACAAGTTTACTACAGTCAAATATCACCTTCAACCTTTGATTACCAGAATCAGATGATGCCCTGAATATTTTGTGATGGCATCCTTTACAACACCAAACTGATGATCAACTAACTTTTCTGCTTTAGGAGTGAGCATTTTCCACCAGAGATATATTAACATGCCATGTGCCATCAACAGCTAAAAAGCCTTGTCTATCTTATGTTGGCATTGCCAATCATCTGTAATCATTCCTTTCTATCAAGGTCCCTTTTTTTTTAATGAAAGCATTATCAAATATTTCTAAAGAACCTGTGTTCTGAAAATCTATAATGCCTATTTGTCAACCAACTTATTATCTTGCTGTGACTAAAGTTCTGTAGGAGGAGGCATTATTTATTCATCAAATCACTTAAAGAAAATAAATCTTCCTTACTTATGAAGTTGCATACTTAAAAAAAAAAAAGAAGTATGCAGTGCTTACAATGGTTGAGAGTTAACTACATTATCCAAAATACAAGTCTGCAGTGCTACAATGAACAACCAATGATTCTGCTATAATTCAACTCACATGGATAGTCAAAGGTGACTACTTGGACACCATCCAATGCTTCGCCTAGCATTTCCTTCCATCTACAAAGGTTCAGAAATCTTTTCCAGTTTAGAGCAGCATTATATAGCTTACAAAGCAAGTATAAAAATATAACTAGCATATGCCTTCAAACAGGATAGTTCTAGGAGCACGCATTTTCCATTCACATCTACAACAAAGAATTTCCTGTGGAATACATAATCTTTAATCATCAAGATTGTGTTCAAGAGCGCTCCAAGAGAGGAGGCCTATAACAAAAAAAAGCCATTATTAATCAACTTAAATCAGTGAGAATTGGTCAGAAAAGTAAACTGACCTACGTCTGACTACTTCTGAAGATCATAATTTAGGTGCTAATGAAACCAAAGCTTACAATGTAACAATATATCCCAGATACCGAAATCAAGTTCAAAGTCACTCTTCTGAAGATCTAACTATGGTAAAATTTTCCTAATATTTACACAAGGTCCCCATCAAGGTATCTGTAATCACAGATTTGAATGTTTCGAAGTTGGGACGGAAATCACTTCCCATCCTTGTGGTTACCCTCAATGTCACAACTAATAGAGGATGGGCTCTACTTCAGGTGGACTTAAAGAATGCATGTACATGGAAAGTGTTGTGGGGGGATGGCATCCTTAGTCCTACATCCATTGTGAGTCAAGAAGAAGTATGACTTATATGAATTGGAACCTTCTCTCCCTTATGAGGTATTTTTTAAAGGACAAAATCGTGAGGCTCCAAATGATCAAGACTCACCGAAGCCTAAGGCCCACTGAAGCCCAAAAATGGTCAAGAGCTAAAGTAGACAATACCTCACATACGTGAAAGCGGAGTTAACCAACCATCCGAGCCATCCGACCCCTTGACCACAATAGAAAACATTAAAAAAAACATGCATATGGTTCGGTATTATGGTTTTCTACACAAATGGGAGGAGACAATTTTATGCAAAATGAAGAAAACCAATTATGTCTGAAAATGATATCCTATAGCATTGTAAATATGTAGCAGTTATAATATTTGTAAGAGAAACTGCCAATGTTAGTTATTAATATTTAAAAATACAATGGCCAATGATTATCACATGGTACCTATGTCGACCCTTAAAGGATACCCCAGGAACTACTTGCTAAGCATGGAGGCAGCTCATCCAAAGAGTGTTAAAGTATGACTTTGATTTGTGAAAAGGGAATAAAGAAATTGCACACCAATCCAGTTATCTCACCAACGAAGGTCAAATGTCACTGAGGGCATATTTAATTCATAAAAAGTGAATTACAGTGTGAATGAGCTGGAAGTGCACATTTTTAGTTAGATGGATAGACCAACTTTCCCTGAAGTGCAGAATTTGCATTCCATAGAACCACCAAAGCAGTGATCTCAACTTTGCCCGCCACCAAGATATGTGGAAGCATTCAAAATAACCCTAACTCCCCCAGACGACAAGTTTGGAGATCGATTTTCACCAACCTCCAACCAAATATATAGCCCGTATGCACGACCTAAAATCTGCATATCACTGAATTTAGACTCTAGCTTGATGGAAATCAAGACGCATGTCAATCCGAATACGACGATTAGCGCCGTCTCAGAACATATTTACTAGTAGAATCAGGTTGAATCCTGATACCCAATTCATCAAAATAAGGTCAATTTTTTCACCCTCGCATGCCATAGATTCCCAGTCTTTAGACGCACAAATTAGGCCGAAATACGGAATTCATACTTACAGTCAAAAACCAAGACAGCCCTCTTTCACACAGAGAAACCCTTTATAAAGAAACATTCTTTTAGGTTCCTACAGAAATCGACGCTTTAGAAGCTATTAGAGGTCGAAGAAATCAAATAAAGATGCACTTTGGGTTGTTTTGGAATGGGCGCAAGAAATTGGGACTCACCTCACCATCCATTCGGAAGTGGAAGGTGCACCAGTGAGAACCCGAGAGGCGACGAATCCGTCCTCGAACACCTCCCCCCCCTCCCCCCCCCCCCCCCCCAACTGGTCGCCTTCTCCTTGCTCTGGCCCTTCGACGTTTAGTTTACCGGGAGGCTCGGAAGCCATGGGAGCTGTGGCGGTTAAGGATTAACGGAGGAAAAAAAACATTACCAACCTTGGAACAGGTTTATGAGAGCGCAAATTGACACTACCAACCCAATGCGTTATATCAAGCCCACGACCCCGCTCCTCTCTGCCCTCTGAGATGGCCCTCCAATTGGATAGGACGGCTTTTAAGTCATGGGCCTAGTACATGGATGCATATACATCAAAGCGTCAGTCTAGTTAAATCCAGTTTTGTTGGCCTAGGCCTCAGCTTTTTTGTATGGATACTAAATTTGATGCCTCTATTTGTTATCACCGGGCAACCATGGCTTATTGCTGTACCTGGGAACAATTCAACTATGGGCAGAGATTTATATTTGAAAAAGAAAATCTAGGAAAATTATATAAAAAAATTTAATAGCTAATAATTAGAAAAGATATAAGAAGCATAGATTATGTAAGACTACTGCAAGATGTATGTATCTATTTGTCTCAAATGAGAATGGGAGTTCTTTTGGCCTTTGGCTCACTTCTTTTATCCCTCTGTCACCATTTTGACCCTTAGATGATGATCACAGCGAAAACAAAATCATCATCAACAACAACAACAACAACAATATATATATATATATATATATATATATATATATATATATATATATATATATATATATATATATATATATATATAGTTTATATGTTGTAATATTTTATGTATAATTTGAAAATAATAAAAATTGTTCTTGATTGAATTGTTTTTCATGAGTAGTTCATAGAATCATCGGGCAAAAACATCAATAATAGTTCAAAGATTTTTTTTTATTATTTAGACAACATAATTCATGTTTATGAACTTTGACCTAAACGTCAACAGGATATACATGAGACCAAACAAGGCTATTTCGAGAAAATCGCATAGAGTCACATGTTCTTTTTTCTTTCCTTTTTTTTAAGTACCATTTTAAAAGTGCTTGTAGTAGGACCATTAGCAACTTCAGCGGGCACTTCACCCTAATGTCACAGCTAAACCTCTGCGGTAACAAGTCCCGCATGCTCGCTTGTAAGGCCAACTTCTCTTAACATGATGGATCCAATATCATGTTTAAATGGAAAATTTTCTCAAGAAAAAGGGAACAGACATCCAGGATCAGATAAAGCTGAAGTGTCCGTATCCAGACTGGGAACCTCTTGTAAGATAATGGATGATCACAGAAGACAAGGGGTTTTTGGGAATGTCAAAAGGAATTTCCACTACAACTTGAGCTACTAGTTAGGAGATATGGCTAAGATGCTTGTACTCGTTATTCTTCTCGTGGCTTTGCTATGCCTTCAAAGGTCAGACTGAGCCACTCTACTGAGAATTCTCAAAATCTGATTCTGATATTCCCATCAATGTCAAATATTTAAGATATGAAAGTCCCACTAGATGGCCATTATCCTTCATTGGTTCATCCATGTGGCCTGTATATAAGAAAGAGGCTTGAATCCAAACTTTCAGAAAACTAAGCCAAAGAGTGAGCAATGCCCACTGTGAAGTGCATTCCACTATGGAGGGGATTACAAGCTCTTCCACAGGGTGAAGAATTCCAGCCTTCCTTATATTAGGAAGTAGTGCGATGGCATCCATGGCTCACTCTCCCTCAAGGGCTTTCGGCATTGTTAAAGGCTAGCTGGAAGCTCTTGGAGGAGAGTGGACAATGCGTGTCATTCATTTGATCGTATGTTCTTTACCTCCTCTCATCATCAGCACCATGAAATCATCTTTTGAATTAAATTTCTCGATTTCTTTTCCTACCTAATGGATCTTTTCCTGCTTTGAGTGAATTACCGATCCTAATTCTGTGATATATAATTTCTCCTGCTTTATACTTTTCAACTGAAGCAAGACATAGTTTCGTGCTAATCTAAGAATGGACTACTGACAACTGAATTGTTTTTGTTTTTCTTTGCCAATCCTATTTTAAAGAACATAGATGTAAATATTATAACATCTAAGTGGGCTACGGTGCTCCATGGGGCATACTAATTTTTTATTTTTTATATATTTTTTATCATCAGATTAAATATGGATCATTCAGATTTTAATCGAACGAAGATCTTGATGTATAGTTGATGGGTAAATATTTCAAACTTAAGAGTTATTTGATTTTTTTTTCCCCAAAAACCTCTTCTCCGTGCCACCGAAGGTGAAGAAGGAGCGGGAAGATATGATGGTAGGGGGTATTTTGTAGAGAAGCCACAGATGGCGGGGAGCAATGGCACGGGAAGCAGCGGATGCCCTCGAAGGTGGAGTAGGCACGGGAGCGGAGGGGGTAGGTTGCACAGGGGGCAGGGGAGGAGGGCGGAGCATCAGTGGGCAGAGGATCCGACGGGAGGTGGTGGGGGCGCCATGGGTGAAGGAGGGGTACGTGATGGCGGAGCCACGCAGGCAAAGGACCCGCGGGTGGGTGGTGGAGAAGAAAAAAGAAGACAAAAGAGAGAGGGAGAGGGGTGGGAGAGGAGAGGAGAGGAAGGCAGAGCACCGGTGGGCGAAGGATCCATTGGAGGGTGGTGGTAGCACCGTGGGCAAGAGAAAGGGCCGCGATAGTGGAGCTATGCGGATGGAGGAGAACCGACGAGCGAAGGACCCATGGGTGGGCGGTGGAGAAGAAGAAAGAACATAGAGGGGGGTTGCGGTAGAGAAAGAAAGACCGACGGGGGGCTATGGGAGGGGGGGGTGACGGGGCACGCTGCGGCGGAAAAGATAGAACAAGGGGGCGGGGCGTCCTGCGGCGGAGAAGACAGGAGGGGGGGTGATGGCATGAGCGTCGGGGGAGGGGGGGAGAGACCATCAGGGAGGGGATGGGGGGACAGTACAAGCATGGAAGGGGCGGCACGAGTGCCGGTGAGGGGAGGTAAGACTACCAGGGGGTGGCACAGAGCATGGGGGGGAGGGAGGAAGACTGTCGGAGAGGGTTGGGGGGTGTGGGGGTGTACGCAGCGTGGAGATGGAACGGATGGTAGAAGGAAAGAGCTAGATAAAATATTTAAAATATTTTTTATAATAAAATATTATAAAAGAGTATCATAGTAAAATTCAACATCTAAACATATCTGGTGGCAAATATAAATCTTGAGTGTAAAATTTATATTTATTAATCATCTCATTTAGTCGAAAAATTTTCCATCTTGAATGTTTCTTTGCAGTGATAGCAATATAAATATCGTGGTCTTTCACTGTATCCATTTCATCACTAGGCCTTGTGCACCGAGTCGGGTGTTCACTTTCCACGACAGCAGCATAGGGAGTACGATGACTCAACAGGGCATTTAAAAGCAATCATACTCTGAAACGAATCTCAAAGTCTACAGTGTATTGCTTTCGGCCCTAAGTAGCCACAAAGTTTCCACCACGCAGAGACCTGACCCACATCCTAATTGCTTCCAAAACTATCAATGGATACATGCTCCAGCAACCGAGGGACAAAAATGGGCTAGCTGCAGGGAAAATTTAGATCTTTCAGGCTAGATTAGTGGGCCAACCCACACAGCCATAGTTTGAACTCTCAACCGAGGCCCGGCCCATTTGCATCTCCCAGGGCAAGACGTTTCCTTGTAAATGATGACCAAAGAATCGAAGATATTAGCTACGGCATTTGTTATCATAGCATTGGCCAAACACAATACACAGAGCAATTATACGCCAATTTTTTAAACATTATTCAGGAAAACCATTCCATCTTCAAACTTCCAAGTGACAACCTACATCAAGGCCTTCCATGTCCTTTGCGAGGGAAGCCAACTTGCTAACTAGATAAGTCTTGCTTGTAGATGACACGGACTAGTCATCACCAAATGGATGCATCCATGAGAGTTACAGACCTGTAACTTTCCACCTTTTTCACCCATATCTCAAGCTTTACCTAACGCCCAGTCCTGATGATGATCCATGACGCGCGAAAGTTCTGGCGTAAGGGCAGGTTCTAAGAATTTGGCCCAGCAGCTGAGCCAATATATTTCAGTATGCCACAATGTTCAGGACAATGATTAGTTAGGCTGCGTTAGGTCGTGCAGCACTCGTTGCCTTAATGATTGAGTCTATTATGGAGCCTATGATTGCTCTGTTCTTCTATGCACTGTATCTTTTCCCTTATCTCAACCGCATGGTTTGATTTTGTTGACTTGAGACTGCTGCACCTGTGTATTTCGCGGACCTGATGTAAATGGACCCCATGTCCTGCTATTTTTCTGCACTTTCGTCACATGTCCATGTTAATTTGATACTTAAGAAGATTTGGAGGTGGATTCCTCTCTCTCTCTCAAAATCTTAAATTTAAAAAACCTTATCAGCATTTCAGGCAGAAAGACATCCTTGTGCCAGAGTTGTTACAACTGGCATCAAGACTTCTAGCTAATCATGTATACGATAGTGTGGATTCTTTGTCACATGAATTAATTTAGAAAGTGCACAAGTCTATGATGTGCTTAATGATGCCTAATCCTAGATGTATCAAGGCTAAAACATACGTAATCCCAAATTTATCGAGGCCAAAAGTTCCCGACTTGAATAAAATATCCCATACTCTCACAGGTTTAAGATGGTGCAGACATGGCAAAGTTAAGATGGCCAAGTTGGTCCAAGGTGCTGGATTAAGGTTCCAGTTAGAAAGGGCTTGGGTTCAAATCCCACTCTCAATAATTATTGCAAGCATGGAACAAATGTCTAAATCTGCAACACGCTCTGGCAAGACTCTGAGCAGAAGAAGATGTTCTTTTTGACCATTAACACTTCAAACGTACAATTCAATGCAAGGACTCCCTATCCAAAAATAAAATGCGAGGACTAGCATGTCTTATCCTAACAAGCTAGCTATCTAAAGAAATCTGTTTGATAGTTTTTTTTTTTTTTTTTTTTTTTTTCCCTTCAGCTTCTCTTTAGTGTATTAAATTTCGGACAATGAAACATCAGCAAGCTAGGTAAGAGCCCAGCAGTTAGGCTGTTTTTCTTGAAAAACTAAACTATGACCGAGTAGGCCAATCAAGGAATTTGATTAAATCAATAGACGAGGTTCACTTTTTGCCTCGGGCAAGTGAACTTTCACAATTTCTAATAAAATGAGAATTACAAAATTAATAAAGATAACAAGGGAAGTAATAAATCACAAGTAAGAGGATCGAAAAAGGAATTAAGTGCAAACAAGATTCTACATGCCACAGAACTAAGGGAAAAATGTTTAGATCATGAGTAAAAAAAAAAGTTTTGCAAGTGAAATCTAAGAATCTGGATCTATCTTGTGATATTTGCTTTCGACGACAATTTATACTTGCAGTAGCTACATTTGGAAGCAACAGCAATCCACATCAGGGATGTGATTCTAATCGGATGGTCTCTTCCCTCACGACCAGTTAGAAGTAGGGCGAGCCAATCACTTTCTATTTCCCATCAAGTATAAGCATAAATTATATAATTATTTAATTAATCAAGCAGTAATGATGACGATAGTCAAAGGATGCGAAGGGCAATGATGATAGCAATATCGCAATACATTCTCTCTATCAACCACATAAGAATCATATATAGGAATTCAAAAAGGCCCAAGAAAGTGCACTCAAAACAACAACATTTTCATGGTAAAAGAAAATCCTTTGAGGTGGCTATTGGTGCATGAAGCCACATATTGGTAGCTTGGCAACATAGTATTTTATCACCCCTATGCTTTATGCTAATTCCTACAACACTTATTAGTCACTTTATCCCACACAACCAACGGCTCTTTTCATGTGCAAGAAACCGGACCCCATGGCACAAATCCTAATCGAGTAGCTATCATGAAATTAGAGACCGGTAATGCAGAAGTGGTCGAGCAAGTCGCTATTCACCGGCCACCAAGTACTTGTGGAGTAGCTTGCACCTCCTTCTCTTACGCGGTGGGGTACCACCCAAACCCAAAGCCGAGAGCCAGAGAGGTAGGAGTTGGATCTGATCCTTGGACTGCGGATCCTGACCGGCTCCGAGTTGTGAGCATGTGAGCCAAGCGAAACCAAGCAGCCCCCCACTTGTCTCGCCTCTTCCCGGATGGCCACATGGGGATCGTGGGCATGTGAAGCCCATAGCGGGCCCAAACCATGACCTAAGCCCCGTCTCGTTCGTCCGCAGCCTTCCAACCAACCGGATTCCACCCCTGACGTCATCCCACTTGGATCTCAGCTTCGCAACTGCAGAAAACCTTGACCATTTCCGTAAAAAATCTCTCTCCAAAAGGTTCCAACCGTATACCCTAAAAAGCATTCTTTGGGATGACCACATTACCCAGTTAAAAGCTGTACGACCACTAATACTCATCGGTCACCACCTATGAAAACAATATATATATATATATATATATATTGTTGAAGCCAAGAGTTCATATCTCGGTGCACGAAGTATTATCCGTTTTGACCCATGATCTAATGATTTTACCCTCTCTTTTGAAGATATCTCACATCGAAAAAAGAAAAATGATCTCTTTCTATATAAGCATAATCTTTCTTAACTTACAATCGAAATGAAACTAATGATGTCCTAATGATGCTATCCCTTTTATACCACATTATATATATATATATATATGAAAATCTAAAACGAGCATACAAAGAGTCTCATAGCCAATTGCAACTCCAGTACCATAAGATATAATTATATAGAGATTAACAATGTAGCTGATTGAGTAGCAGCCTATATAATGGAGCATAGTAGCACAATTGTATTGAGCTCCTTGTTAGGCACTTACCTCAGCAAGTCGAGGATCTTGTTGTGATGGACGCTGCCGGTTGTATCTACTCTAAAGCTTCATAAAGCAGCCGATCCAAAAAAGGCAAAGTATCATAAGATGCCCTTGGCTGCCTGTAAATAAGCTTACTTAGTATTTGTGGTAATGTGGACTGATACAGTCAATGAGTTGATTAGCAAGAGAATCTAGGAAAACAACAGGAAGTAGGACCCCCTTACCAGCTACTTGTGGACTTCATGCCATCACCACTACACTCCTCGTAGTATATATGGTCACCTTGCAATGAGAGAAAAAAACCAGGTTCCTGTGTGTAGATATTGGGAGATCAGGAAGGAGTGAGAGGATCAGGGAAATTGCTGGGGGCGATGGGGAACCCAGAAGCCGAAGTGTATTTTGTCTTCATGAACTTTGATCCTGAGTACGAGCGCCTGCGAGCGAATCAGTTTGTGATACCCAACCAACACTTCATATTCTTTTCTTGATCTCTAATCAATAGAACTTCTCCCATTTTGTGGTCTTTTCTTGTGATGAAACCTCAGCAGGTCCACAAAATGTTCGGCAGAGCTTGATGCTTATCTGAGTAACAAGCACGACCAACTGCTAGCAAAGCTGCTTCGACCAAACACCTACAAGAAGAGATCTTCTCTGGCAATTGTTGATGGCTTTGCCGTGGAAATAACTGAAAACCAGGTGCTTCTCTTGGGTTTAAAGCATACCTTCTCTAGTTTCTATGTCCTTAACGGTGAAGTATATATATGCTGTTGCTGACAATATTATGATGGCGTCAGGCAGCTATCCTGAGATCAGCCAAGGAAGTGAGGGTGGTCGAGAAGAACCAAGAGCTTGCTTGATCCATGAGATGCGAGATGTATGTATTAAATGTTAGCAAGTTAAGAAGTAGGTAATATAATGTGGTTGTGTATTGGAATAATCGTCTTAAATTTATAACACCTATTTCTAGTAGTGTGACTTTTTGGCTCTTGAGCCAAGGGTTAAGTCAAGATTTAGGTAGCTGTCAACCTCCTAGAGCAGGACCTACCCAAGTAGAGTTTTCAAAGTCTTCATTGACTTTCATTTCAAGGCAATTGGTGCTTGAAGACTCTGAAGACCTTAATTTATTTATTGTCACTACCTTTCCTTTTGTTAAGCTCGAGTTCCTATTGATGTTTGAATCCGAAGTCTAATTAAATATATAAACCAAGTATCTAGCCCTGGAACTAGAACGAGAATGTGGGAGTGTTTGGCCATGCATTGTGTTAAATTTGGAAATATATGTTGATTTTGAAGTTGAGCAGATTGCTGTTCATCTGATAATAGCTATTTATGTGCTAGTTTTACTGATGGAGCTGATATCAAAGATACAAATGAGATGGAAAAAAAAACCAAACTAATGAGTCAGCTAATTCAAGTCGTATTATTTTGTGTGTATGAAACGCGTACCAAAATAGTCTATGACCATGATCTTCATTAGTTCATACAATCTCTAACATGGAAGCCAGATCGATCCCCGGCTGTAGCAATCGGGAGACAAGGATCACAATCATATATCCACGGGTGCACATTGTGATGAGAAATAAGAAGCACCAATTAGTTGCCACTCCAATTACACGCCATCATCTAGTTCTCACATTCACAGGAGACATGATTCCACATGAGCCTGAACAAGTAAACAACGTTCCTTTGGCGTTTGGTTTGGAACGTTGGCTGGTTTGCATGTTTGCCTGTGCGTGGACTAAGAAAATTTGCACTGGACCAAGATAATCTACTGTCCTAGCTTGCACCGAATATGTAATTCTCCAATGAGAAGGGGTATAATCCCTTGCATTCAAGACAATTTTTCTATTTGCTCCTCATTTGATCCCAGAACCAAAGTGACCATCAACTCCATCTATGGCAAAGCTTTTTTTGCTTGGACCGCATGGCTAACAAAAACGATATTGCTTAGCCTACCCATTGCCCACAAGCATCATCTCATCTACATTGCCTCAAACTAAACTATGAGCTTGAAATTAGAAACTCTTCACTCTCACTCAACCTGGACTTAAACATGCTAAATTAACGCAAGACAACTGAAAAAGAACGATGTTACGCATAAACCCTAGAAGACCAAAAAAAAGAAAACTTTTGTTCAATTTAAGCTTATAAAACAGAGAGTGAAAATTTCTGGAGAAGTATTCATGCAGACTAGATAAGAAAGATATTTGATTCAAGGAATCATAGTCATCTTTGCGACACCGAGTCTAAATGAGTTACACAATGGATGACAGCCAAATTCAGATTTGATTTGGGTACCGAAATGCAAACCTTTAAGAAGGCCATGAGAGAGAGACAAGAATTTCCAATTGGGCAGCGCCATGGCAGCCAACCACACAGCTCGACCGCACGTGATGCTCTATCTAGATTGCTGACACCAGTGAGCATAATTGGTTAAAATATGGGTTCTCTATCATGAATCTGAATGGCAAAAAAAAAAAAACAAACATTAGCAGTCTGCCCTTTTGCAGTGACTTGAAAGCTCTCATGCAATAATTGGGTACGAATGGAGACAACACCTGTGGATTGTTGGGGGTGGGATATGCATTTCTTTTGTGCTAATTAACACCAAGGAAATGCTGTCACCTCACTTCTGAGCATGTCCCATAACAGTAGCATGATATAATGTAGCTGTCCAGAAGAGTCCCACTAAATTAAGAACAGACATATGTCCAGGGCTTCTTGATTTAAGATGAAGCCTGTGACGATACTGTCAATAATGTAATTCGATAGGCATAGCCTCCACTTGTCAGGATCTGTGGTGCCCTTTTTCGTGTACGAGTTCCTGATCCTGTTGAATTAGTTCACAAATGAACTCGAGCATATATATAGCCTAGATACTGTCTTACAGAACTTTTGAACTATAGCTTACAATAGATCTTTATGATATCTTAATCTTACACCCACGACGTTCTCATTTTGATTCTTTTGATAGCCCGCTTGTGTCCTGTAGACTTGAATCTGCTCCTGGTAACAACCAAGCATACTCCTGCAATGGAGTGAGAAAATGCAAAATAAAAGGGGAAGGTTATTAGCAACAAGAGAACAAACATAACTCAGAGAAATGATGCAGCACCGATAGAATCTATGCAGGGGAACATTGCGAAGGAATTCGAGGAGCCGGTTGATGGAAGGAAAACTCCAAAGGAGACCCCAAAGGCCATAGCCAAAGATTGCTCAAGCTGGAGAAAAGATTGATGGGAAACTCAGGTCTTTAGAGATTAGACAGCCAGGAGGTACTAAAGACACAGAAAAGACTGATGGGAAACCCAAGGCGTAGTCTCTCATGGATGGGATGTTTTGGCTCTAGGAGGTACTCAAAAGCAACATAGCATCTCTCAAGATCTGAGGAGCTTTTTTTTTATTTGGACATCGATTCGAGGATCTTCCAAAAGTCAAAAGAACCATGGAAGCTTGATCCAATGGGAAAATTCTTTAGAGGAAGCCCTTTCAGACCACCTCAGAAAGTAGTCTTTGAAAAAGAAGGAATAAAGAAAAAAGAGCAGCTCTCCGAGGTTCAAAGAATCAGATATCTATAGCCTTATCCTTGTTTAGAGATACTATAGAGCGATGTTATCATCATGCCAAAACTCACTCTCAAAAGAAGGATTAAAGAAAATAATTCTAAAATACAGAAATGACCACAATCGACAACTTTTGGTTTGAGAAATAGTATAAACTTTCTGACATTCACTGTCAAGTAGTTGCTATATATATATATATGAAAATAGTCTTGATACAAGATCAGAAAAATCGAACTTAGACATCTTAATGGTTTTCACTGTGACTTTGATACACGATCAGAAAAGACGAAGCTGGACATCTTACTGGTTTTAACTGTGAGGCTCTATAATTGCAGACTATCAGTGTGGCGAAAAGAGAAGGGCCTTTAATAACTTCATTGAGTATGAACTTTAGAACACAATGCATGCATATATCTGTTTTTCCCGTAGAATGAAACATTAGTGACAACTACAAAGCAAAGATGCTAATGATTAAAAAAAAAAAACGCAGGATCTGCACTTTCTGCTGTTTCTCATCCCAGCCCCCAAAATGAAAATTTTGATAATTTCGAAGCTGAAGGTGATGGTATTGATGATGATAACAGCAGCAATGGCAACATGTAGAAATGAATTGAAGTTGGCAATTGCTGACCACACTTCAATAGGACTTTTAGCATATAGGTATGAGCAGCTGTTCAACAAGCGAATTTGGACATCTGATTCTTAACCTTAAAAGGGAAAATCAGAGAACCTAGTACTAATTTTTTTCAAGAAAAAAGACAGAGAAAATTTTGCAATGAATATAAGCTTTAGCATAAATCAAATTGATTGAGCACAAAAATATTCCTTGAGATATGACTGAATACAAAAATCATAGTACAAATATTAGAATTCCTCTCTTAAACATTAGAAAAAATGGCTCATGACCTTCTAGTGCGAGACTGGCCTAAGCATACTAGCTTACATTACCCAATATGTACAATGAAATACTTAAGTGCAAGAAAAAAAAGATATGGACAAAAATGTTTACATGATTCTGGTGGAAGATTTGACTGACAGCCAGCTACGATAAATTGGTCATTCCTTTCTGGAGCATTCGTATAGAGTTTCTCTTCATAGCTGACCCCCTATCAGCAAGGGGACAAATATCTGGTGGTGGCAGTGGATGCTTGTGGAAATGATCGTAATTGCCTGTTGCAAACTCTGATAGCACGAAATAATTCATTTCAAAATGAGGCAACACCAGAACAGCAACCAAACCACAACCAATCCTGGCAAAGTAGGAAAGTCTTGAACCCGACACAATAAGGGGACAAAAACAAGTGTTACAAAAATAAGAAAGTAAATGGTTGTAGATTCAATTCTCTTGCATATATTGCCAGAAGTTTACTGCAAAAATTATGCCCTTGAGAGTCATTGTTAGGTCTAGTCGCAATTCACATACCTGTCATGCATGAGCAAAATATTAATCTGACCTGAAGGTTGTGGAAGCAGTAATGCTAAAGCATGATAGTTTCAATTGGGCGAATCTAACCAGGAACTTCCACAAAACACACACACCATCTGGTTTTTCAGCTCGAACAGACCTAATGCCAATATAATGACATATTAAAACACCATGGAAGAACAAAATTGAATGCAATATGTTGCGGTTCTGTAGAGGGGATAATGAATTTATTGGCGAGAATCATTGCTAAAATCATACTCCAATCCAGGCTTGAACCCTGAAGGTGGGACATCCCAACGTATGTCTCAAGAAATATCAGACTCCAGTCAAAACAAATTGTGTTTGAGTTCCATTTGAAATATCGTTGGCCTCATTGGATATTTTTATTAACAACATAAAAACTCTTGAATCAGAAGAATCCTGTCATATTTTGTATACAGACAAAATTTCTACTCTAGAAGTGATTGCTCCACATATCAAGTATTAAAAAAGTATTACCAGATTTTGGCAGTGAAGATATCATAACACATAGTATGCCAAAATCCCATACTTATTTTATGAAGTTTCTAGAAATAATCAAAGAACAAGAGACAAAAACAGGAAAATAAGCCACTTGGAAGTTTTTTATGCAAGCAATCATAAATGAAATAATTTGAAAAGATATAACAAGAGAGCTATACATTATTGCAAATCCATCCATGCTAGAACAAGAAAAATATTGTAAAGGTCTTTCTTATATGACTTGCATATGAATATCAACCTCCACAACCCCCAGCCACTTGCCACTTGAACAAAGAAAAAATCCAATTACACCTCTCGATAAAAGGTACCCAAATTCCTCTTTGAGATTTTCAAAGAATCTTTTACAAATGAACCCTAAAACCATGTTAAAGTCCAAACCTTGAACCTCTACCTTCAGGAGAATACTTAAGAGGATAATTTAAATTTTAAAACCTTGCAAAACTAGCTCTCTCTCTGTCTCTACACACACAGACACATGTAGTCTTTTTTTTCTTGGGGGGGGGAGGGGGTGTTTAATGGGGAAAATAAATAACAAACAGATCTAGCTTATAAAACTTGTATGAAATTTCACAAATTCAGGAAGAGCTTATCAAACTTATGCCAAACAGAATACATGGATTCACTGAACAAAGTAAGCTTGACATAAGCTTGTACAATTGGGTTGGTGAAAAGATTTTCGAAGGCCATTAATCAATTGAACAAAATCTCCAGATTCTTGACAACACCATGTACTAGGTTCTTCCTATATCAGTTTGCATCATGGTATCAACTTCCAATGCAAAAATTCTCTTTTGCAGGCCTTTAAGCCAGCTTCGATGCTGGTTTTGGGCCATCTCCAACCATAGGCATCGGCAAACAGAGAAGAAACTTGTGCAAACACTAGTTGTTTACATAAATGATGTTTTCCTTCATTTTTTTATTTAAATTGCAGAAGTTTTTTCATTCGCCAAGTTTTCCTTTGGGTTTTCATCTCTCTCCTTTTAGTATCAGGAACAGCTTATGGATTCTTATTTTAACTCCGGTTGATCTCTTGGGCTAAATTAAGATTGTTTTGGGATCCTGTTTAAAATAGAAGTAGTGTCCAAGAATCCTAAGCTATATATAAGTGGAGTGAAAAAGTCCTAACACTAAGTTTTAGCAAGTTTCTTACATCTTTTATATACACAAGTTTGCATGGAAATCCAAATATTTTAAGTTCCTTTATTTTTCCTTTATGTTTCTATACTGTGCTATTAAGTCTCTCTAGAAAGGGAAAATCAACATTGTTTTAGTCATAATAGGAGCCCTTTCACATATAATGGAAAGATCTTAAAGGAACTAGACACCTAAGAAGCAATAGTAGAAGCATCAATATAGAATTTACGTTATGCTCATACCAAATTGCTGCCATCACGAAAATCATATATGTAACAAGTGCATGTTAACATCTTCGAGTTTCTCTTCCACAATCCTAAGCAAGACCTGACAACACATCAAAAAAAGACGGTTAGAAACCATACAAAAACTTATGTTGTACTTTATTGAGAGAATTGAAAACCAACTACTGAGATGCAATGCACTTTGAACTCATGGTAAAGCCTGGCTCTTACCAAGTAAACAGCATCATTTCTTTTTCAATTGGATGACCACCAAATATAGCATCTCTTCATTTCTTAGGTACCTAAGTGGTTTATCATAGTTAGTTGAAGGATGGTGAGAGCAATGAAAATAATGCTTTGACAACATAATTGCTTCTTGAGATAATAAGACCTTTCATCTTGCATACTGTGAAGCAGCTAGAGGATGCTGAAGAAATCAGATTCTCAACATATTAGCTCTGCTTTACTACATTACTTCTGATACAGCAGTGAACAAAGTGAGTGTGCTCATAACATCTGGCTGTTATATTCCAAACTGGTAGCTGCTACAATAATTTGAATTGTAAAACAGTTGCCGACTCATCAGAACATCAATCAACATCCTTAGAGTATATGACTGGCAGCAAGTCTAAAACTTATCTAGCTGGCTAAACTTATAAATATACTCTAGGAAAAGAGAAACCATCACCGTAGATAGAACAATGCCATTCAAAATAATTTCATTGAGCACCTTAATTGCTTCCTTAATCTCATCTTTGATGCAAAAGCACTGCAGAATAGCATCGAATATTTCTATATTTGTCTGAAGCCCCTTTTCTGTCATCATACTCATAGTACTTTTAGCTTCCTTTAAGTGAATATTTTTACAGTACGCATTAAGTATACATGAATACATCATAGCATTGGGTTTCGTCTCATTCTCTAACATATGATGCAGCAAATTCTCTGTATACTGGCACCTCCCAGCCTTACACATTCCATCTGAAAGTATACTATAACTTACAACATCAAGCTCCCCTCCCTTATGAGCCATTTCTTCCACCAAATTTGCAGCACGCTTGAGATCACCTACCTCAAAAAAACCAGACATTAAAGTATTATAACTCACCGCATTCGGTCTTAGTCCCTGCCTTTCCATATCACATAATAAATCCTGTGCAGCCTCAATTTTCCCAATCTTACAGTACCCACCCATCAAGGTGTTATAAGTGATCACATCAGGTTCAGTCGCTTTCCTTTTAATCTCCTGGAGAAGCTTCCTGGCTTTGTCCATGTTACCTATTTTGCAAAATCCACGGATCACAATATTATATGCAACAACATTATTACCGAATCCTGTCTTCCATCTGGCAAAAGAGCCTGATTGCTTCCTCAAGTTGCCCCTCTTCACATAACCCATTTAGCACAGTACAATAAGTGAACTCATTAGGGTCTACCCCTTTTTGAGTCATTATGTCAAAAAGCCTCAATGGCTCTTCTACCATCCCCTCTTTACAGAGTCTCCCCATGACTCCTGTGTACGTGACAACATTTGGAGTGAGATCATGACACGCCATCTCTTGGATCATTCACATGGCCTCTTCCAGTTGCCCATCCTCACATAGTCCATGAATTAGAGCAGTGTAAGTTATGACATTTGGAGAGAAGCCCTTCTCTGACATTTCATCAAAAAGCAATTTTGCTTCAACTAGTTGCCTCTCCTGACACAATCCATTTATAAAGCCAGTATATGTTACCACATTACCCTTAAGTCCCAATTTGACCATCCTAGTGTAAAGCATCTTCGCCAACTTCATCTTCCCATCACTACAGAGCCCAGCTAAGACACAATTGTAAGCAATGACACTTGGAACCAATCCAATTCTCAGCATTTCAGAAATCAATCGCACGCCTAATTCTGAATTCGAATTACTGCAGACAAAATCAATCAAAATTGAATAGGTTCTGCTATTAGGGCTCGGCCCATTCTCCCTCATCTCACGCAGAAGGCCAAACGCATCCAAGATTCTGCCTTTTATGCACTAGCCCTTGATCGGAGTATTGCAAGATATCACATTCGGAGAGTAAGACCAGAATCTTATTTCGTCGAACACCTGGCGTGCAAGGTCCAAATGGCTCGAGTCGCAGTAACAGTTGATGAGGATGTTTAGGGTGACGACGTCCGGAGGCACGACGGAACGTCGCATGGAGTGGTAGAGGGAGACCGTGGACTCCAATCTACGAGCTCCGGTCAGAAAAGATAGTACGAGGTTGAAGGAGAAAACGGAGGGCGGCTTCGAGCTCGTCTCAGGGACTCGGATTAGCAGGGAGACGGCGTCATCGATCATGCCGGACTTCAAGAGAGATTCGATCAGGTCTTCGGTGGCGGACGGCGAGAGGCCGAGGGGGGACACGGAAGATAGGAGGGCGAGGTTTCGAACCCTAGAAGGAGAAAGGCTAGTAGCAACACGTTGAAGAATCCATGTTCTTCGCCATGTTATCAGCATTGTTTTTGGGGAACGCTTGGAAAAAAAGACGAGGGTTATAGCGGCTGGAGGGGCGTCGGGATTTTAGGGGCCCAGGATCCCGGTTGTATCCTTCGCGCGAAAGAAGGTACACGTTCCTTCGCACCCAACGACCGTCAGATCGTACCCATGTCGCTTTGACATATGTTGAGAGCGTGACCAACGGAGATCGGAACGCTGAATCGGACGCGGGAAAAATTTAAACATACGAACCGCGGACGATCCGACAGTCAACGGGCGCAAAGGAAGTGTTTGGTTCTTTGGCGCCTAGGATATAACCGGGACTCAGTTTGCCGGCTATTGAGGTGGCGTGCTCGCAGACGAGGGTAGCCAATCAAGTCAATCGACCAATCATTTGATGATACCGAGGGTTTTTTTTCTCAATTGGGGGTCCAGGCGTGCGTTTTTGAGACAAGACTTCCTGCGTAGTTCTCGCAATTTTTAAATGAGCGAGCTCACTGATCAGTCCATTTATTCTATGTGAAACTTTATGACTGTACCCAATACTTAAGGCTCTCGATAGCACCATCCATCCACAATTAACGGGATAGATAATAACTGAAAGAGGTGATTTGTGAGAATACACTATTTTTATTTTTAGAGAAATAAAAGATAACCTTTCTAACTGTTGAATGTAATTATGCAATTTTTGAGTTTGCTGCAGGAAGCCGTTGCTCTCGGCATAAAAATGAATGTGAATTGCTGATTTTTCTAACTCTAGCAATAACAGCCAATATATCAAAATTAAGGTGTGCTCTTAGAACCTAAAATTTCTTACCTGCACCATCTTTTTGGGTTGGAACTTTTGATTCCGATTGATTCGAAACAAACAATTAATTGAACGGTCATGACATTTTTCTTTGTGCTTGTTGAGGTAGATTACATGGTTGGACCAGCAAATGAGCTCCACTTGAGTGTCACAAATTTCTTTTTGATAATAAAAGTATGTTGACAACTTTGATTGTGAATGACACAAAATAATTAAAATTATCGCGCGTCGACCATAGACTTTCAAGTAAAACCTTCATCTGAAGTAAGTGAGAGTGCCTTTATCCAAAAAAAAAAAGAACAATGTGGTGTATACTTAATTCTACATGAATCAAAAGGAAATTTGGATCCTCTCCTGCTCATGGTTGAATTGGTATTTACTTTACAAATTGTAGTCATCCATCTAATATCTAGATTTCATGCAGTATAAAGTCAGTAACCAAAAGTAAATCATTTTGATCTAGGTACCACTGTCTGCAATTGAGCGTTCACTTGATATAAAAAATTAGGAAAAACTGTAACTTGCAGTTTCTGCTTCCTCATTTTGCTATTAAAAAAAACATCTGGTTTGTGATGGAGAGGTGCATGGGACCCTCAGATGGACCGCGGATCCTCCAATCCATATCTAGAGGCGAGTAAGAAGCAACTGCATTTTACATGCATCTCTATGCTGATCCAAGGGCCTATATCGCTATCCAAACTAAACCAAGATAGGATCCTCTCAAGCGCGTATCTAAATCGGAGGGTCCAAACTCTAGTCATCCTTGCACAAATCTCTCCCACTTGGCCAATATCATCATCATCCTCATCATCTCAAGAAATTATTGATTAGAACGATCACGTATATTGGACCATCCAATAATAAACCAACATACTATCTGTTGGGTATAAAATACCAACAGCCGAAGTCCTCAACAGAATCAACGATTCCGCCCACGATGCCGACCTCAAAGGAAGACTCCGCCCGGACTCCTACGGGAGCCGGGCTTCGTCCTCGACTCCAACGGCTGCAAGACAGACTTCGTCCGGACTCCTACGGGAGCCGGGCTCCGTCCTCAACATCAACTGCTGGCAAGCCCCATCCGGACTCCTACGGGAGCCGGACTTCGCCTTTAATTTTGATTGCAGGAAGACTCCGCCTGGACTCCTACGGGAGCCGAGCTTCATCCTCGACTCCAACGGCTGCAAGACAGACTTCGTCCGGACTCCTACGGGAGCCGGACTCCACCGACAACTGCTGGTAAGCCCCGTCCGGACTCCTACGGGAGCCGGACATCAACTGCTGGTAAGCCCCGTCCGGACTCCTACGGGAGCCGGACTTCGCCTTTAACTTTGATCGCAGGAAGACTCCGCCCGGACTCGTACGGGAGCCGGGCATCGTCCTCGACTCCAACGGCTGCAAGACAGACTTCGTCCGGACTTCTACGGGAGCCGGACTCCGCCGACAACTCCGACCTCAAGTTGACTCCGTCCGGACTCCTACGGGAGCCGGGCTCCGTCCTCAACATCAACTGCTGGTAAGCCCCGTCCGGACTCCTACGGGAGCCGGACTTCGCCTTTAACTTTGATTGTAGGAAGACTCCGCCCGGACTCCTACGGGAGCCGGGCTTCGTCCTCGACTCCAACGGCTGCAAGACAGACTTCGTCCGGACTCCTACGGGAGCCGGACTCCGTCGACAACTCCGACCTCAAGTTGACTCCGCCCGGACTCCTACGGGAGCCGGGCTCCATCCTCAACATCAACTGCTGGTAAGCCCCGTCCGGACTCCTACGGGAGCCGGACTTGGCCTTTAACCTTGATTGCAGGAAGACTCCGCCCGGACTCCTACGGGAGCCGGGCTTCATCCCCAACTCCGACGGCTACAGACAGACTGCGTCCGGACTCCGTCCGGACTCCTACGGGAGCCGGGCTCCGTCCTCAACCTCAGCTGTCGGTAAGCCTTGTCCGGACTCCTACGGGAGCCGGACTTTGCATCTGATTTTGATTGCAGGGGATTCTACCCGGACTCCCACGGGAGCCGGGCTCCACCCACGACCCCAACCGCAAGGAGGACTTTGCTCGGACCCCTACGGGGGCCAGACTCCGACTGCTGCCGAACTTCAGCCAGCAGATCTGCGCTCCCAGGCCACAATCACGGCCACGATCCTGCTCCACTTCCTGCGGCGGATTCCACGCAGCTCCATCACTCCCTGACAGGCCGCAGTAACGGTCGCAACACTGCTCCGCTCCCTACGACGGATCCCACGCGGCTCCATTACTACCTGGCAGGCCACGATAAACGGCCACGATCCTGCTCCACCTCCTGCAATGGATACCGCACGATTCTCCCATCCGCTGCCAAGACGCGACAGCACACGCCGCCCCACTTCCTGCGGCAGATTTCACGTGGCACGCCCCAGTGATGGTCACGGGTCTACTCCACTACTCTTCGCAGCAAATTTCGCCTGACCCTGGACAGCCCACTACCAGGCGGTTACAAACGTCGCCATCAATCCGTTACCTCCTCCGTCTATAAAAAGGGGGACCCAGATACGTTATTCTATAAGCTCATTTCTTATCTCAAAACTCTGCTAAATTCTCCGTTCGAGCACTCCATTCTTGTTGAGGCAGAGAACTGACTTGAGCGTCGGAGGGTCTTGCCGGAGCAACCCCACGTCCGATTTAGACTTCCCTTGCAGGTCCCGGTGGCGACCGCGACTTCTCCGACTCCAGCTTTTCCGGCGCAAGCGGATTTTTGCACCAACAGGATTTTTACCTCTAGAGTGCAGCAGATCTGATTCCAGCCAATAACGCCGCACCAAGCCATCCCGGACTTGCTGTACCAAACATTGATATTCTGGATCAGATGGCGCTTGCTCCTTGACTCGGGTTCGGTGGGGTCGTAAAGTCGAAGGCCCGGTTCCATTTAGACCGGATGGGGGGAGAGGCCTTACAACGCCCATTTGTGCCCCCACAGCCCTGTTAGGGACAGGAGGAGAACCTCGCCCTAACTTGAGCAAAGTCGAAGGCCCGGTTCCATTTAGACCGGATGGGGGGAGAGGCCTTACAACGCCCATTTGTGCCCCCACAGCCCTGTTAGGGACAGGAGGAGAACCTCGCCCTAACTTGAGCAAAGTCGAAGGCCCGGTTCCATTTAGACCGGATGGGGGGAGAGGCCTTACAACGCCCATTTGTGCCCCCACAGCCCTGTTAGGGACAGGAGGAGAACCTCGCCCTAACTTGAGCAAAGTCGAAGGCCCGGTTCCATTTAGACCGGATGGGGGGAGAGGCCTTACAACACCCATTTGTGCCCCCACAGCCCTGTTAGGGACAGGAGGAGAACCTCGCCCTAACTTGAGCAAAGTCGAAGGCCCGGTTCCATTTAGACCGGATGGGGGGAGAGGCCTTACAACGCCCATTTGTGCCCCCACAGCCCTGTTAGGGACAGGAGGAGAACCTCGCCCTAACTTGAGCAAAGTCGAAGGCCCGATTCCATTTAGACCGGATGGAGGGAGAGGCCTTACAACGCCCATTTGTGCCCCCACAGCCCTGTTAGGGACAGGAGGAGAACCTCGCCCTAACTTGAGCAAAGTCGAAGGCCCGGTCCTTTTAGACCGGATGGGGGGAGAGGCCTTACAACGCCCATATGTGCCCCCACAGCCCCGTTAGGGATAGGAGGAGAACCTCGCCCTAACTTGAGCAAAGTCGAAGGCTTGATCCTTTTAGACCGGATGGGGGGAGAGGCCTTACAATGCCCATATGTGCCCCCACAGCCCCGTTAGGGATAGGAGGAGAACCTCACCCTAACTTGAGCAAAGTCGAAGGCCCGGTCCTTTTAGACCGGATGGGGGGAAGGCCCTGCAACGCCCATATACGCTAAGCCCCACCCGGACTCCTACGGGAGCCGGGCTCCATCGCCGACATCAACTACAAGACAACCCCGCCCGGACTCCTACGGGAGCCGGTCTCCGCTGACAACAGCAACTGCTGATAAACCTTGTCCGGACTCCTACGGGAGCCAGACTTTGCCTATGACTTTGATTGCGGGAAGACTTCGCCCTGACTCCTACAGGAGCCGGGCTCTGTCCACGACGCCAAGGAAGGCTCCGCCCGGACTCCTACGAGAGCCGGACTCCGCCCACAACTCCAACTTCAAGAGGGATTCTCCATCCGGACTCCCATGGGAGCCGAACCTAGCCTCGACTTCAGCGGAGAAAAAACTCCAAGCAATAAAGGAAGGTAATGGATCGCAACAGTGATGATTGGAAAACAAACAGCGCCCGAGGGCAACTGAAGCTCGGATCCCCGAATTCTAGCCCTAAGAGGGACCCCGGGCCCGAGTGGCCCCAAGCGAACCTGCAGCCATTGACGGAAAAATGACAACCGGGTATCTTTGAACGGCGTAAAAGTCGAAAAGGAGCTCGGCAGATAACAACCCCACACGGATAAAAGAAGTCGTCGATGACCTTAGGACGACGTAAAAAAAAAAAAAAAAAAAGAAGAAGAAGAAAAAAGAGAAGAAAAGGAGGAAGAAAGAAGAAAGAAAAATGAAGAAGCTCGACAAACAACTATTCGATGCAAGATGCATACAAGGTAGCAAAATCTCCTTTTCATTTAACAAGATATACGTTACAAGATCCGATGGGTCAAGAAAAAAAGATATACAAGCCTCACGAACATGGTTCGGGAAGGATATACCGGAGGCCGCTCCCAGCTGCAAACTCCTCTCCCCGTCTCTGACCTTCTCAGCTGCATTCTCCAGTGCGTGTAACAGACCTATCGGCTCTCGCCTCGCCTCGCTTCGCTCCATCTCCGAAGTCCCAACCTTAGGGGGAAAAGGCTGGGATATATTCCCGGGGGCGATAAGGGCAACGGCAGCAGTGACGAAGACCTGTTTCAAGAAGAGCCGGAGTCACCTTGGAGGCAGCGGTGACGCCAGAGATATGCTCCATCTCCGAATGCTCCATGACAGTCGCCACCCAAAACGCTCCGGCAAGGTCGGCATGCGCTACTTCCACCGTCCCCGCAACAGATTTTGCTGCCCCACCGTCGACGCCGACCGCTTCTGGTCCCTCGACCCCGACGGCATCAAGGATCCCGCCACAGCTTGTGACGACAGCTCTGCCCTCTTGACCGGTATCACCCCGTCTTGCTACTCCGAAATTCTCGGGCAGGATAACTTTACCGGCGGCCCCCATTATTAAACCCCTGTTGTTGAAGGAATTCTTCCTTGAGCCCCCTTTAAAACGACGGAGATCCTCACCGGCCGCCGTTCTCCTCCTCGCCTTCCTCCAAGCCCTAGACATCCCTTCAAGAATGGACTCCGGGGTAGAGGACATGGTGTGGGAACCCTCAGAGAAGAATTGGGGAGCTGAAGAAGGCAAGGACTAGTGCGAGGGAAGTAGCTGAGCAGCTAGGCTCTCAGGCGAAAGAAAGGTATCGTCCTATCAACAGGATGAAGCCACGAAAGGAGATTAGGGGGTTTTAATAGCCAACGGATCCTAGCGCAGTTATGGCGGTGGGTGTTCCTGGGCCAACTGGTGCGTGCCATGTGTCCCGCATGTCCCCCTCACCGCTATCGAGGGTTGACCGTCCACAAATTTCCGTAGCACGACGCTTGGGATCGCATTCTGACGGGGGTTCCGAAAAGACTCTTCAGGTCACCTTCACCGAAAAACGTGCTCTGACGTGCGCACGTTTAATGCCCAAAATATCTGGGGGCAGCAGTGCGTGGGATTCGAGGGGACGGCTTCGGTTGTACCCATCTCTCTGTACTTCCTTCGTTCGAAATTCAAACTCGAAAGTAGGGGGACTGGTGTTGGGTATAAAATACCCACAATCGAAGTCCTCAACAGAATCAATGATTCCGCCCACGATGCCGACCTCAAAGGAAGACTCTGCCCGGACTACTACGGGAGCCGGGCTTCATCCTCGACTCCAACGGCTGCAAGACAGACTTCGTCCGGACTCCTACGGGAGCCGGGCTCCGTCCTCAACATCAACTGCTGGTAAGCCCCGTCTGGACTCCTACGGGAGCCGGACTTCGCCTTTAACTTTGATTGCAGGAAGACTCCGCTCGGACTCCTACGGGAGCCGGGCTTCGTCCTCGACTCCAACGGCTGCAAGACAGACTTCGTCCGGACTCCTACGGGAGCCGGACTCCGCCGACAACTGCTGGTAAGCCCCGTCCGGACTCCTACGGGAGCCGGACATCAACTGCTGGTAAGCCCCGTCCGGACTCCTACGGGAGCCGGACTTCGCCTTTAACTTAGATCGCAGGAAGACTCCGCCCGGACTCCTACGGGAGCCGGGCTTCATCCTCGACTCCAACGGCTGCAAGACAGACTTCGTCCGGACTCCTACGGGAGCCGGACTCCGTCGACAACTCCGACCTCAAGTTGACTCCGCCCGGACTCCTACGGGAGCCGGGCTCCATCCTCAACATCAACTGCTGGTAAGCCCCGTCCGGACTCCTACGGGAGCCGGACTTCGCCTTTAACTTTGATTGCAGGAAGACTCCGCCCGGACTCCTACGGGAGTCGGGCTTCGTCCTCGACTCCAACGACTGCAAGACGGACTTCGTCCGGACTCCTACGGGAGCCGGACTCCGCCGACAACTCCGACCTCAAGTTGACTCCGCCCGGACTCCTACGGGAGCCGGACTCCGTCCTCAACATCAACTGCTGGTAAGCCCCGTCCGGACTCCTACGGGAGCCAGACTTGGCCTTTAACCTTGATTGCAGGAAGACTCCGCCCGGACTCCTACGAGAGCCGTGCTTCGTCCCCAACTCCGATGGCTACAGACAGACTGCGTCCGGACTCCGTCCGGACTCCTACGGGAGCCGGGCTCCGTCCTCAACCTCAGCTGTCGGTAAGCCTTGTCCGGACTCCTACGGGAGCCGGACTTTGCATCTGATTTTGATTGCAGAGGATTCCACCCGGACTCCCACGGGAGCCGGGCTCCACCCACGACCCCAACCGCAAGGAGGACTTTGCTCGGACCCCTACGGGGGCCAGACTCCGACCGCTGCCGAACTTCAGCCAGCAGATCTGCGCTCCCAGGCCACAATCACGGCCACGATCCTGCTCCACTTCCTGCGGCGGATTCCGTGCAGCTCCATCACTCCCTGACAGGCCGCAGTAACGGTCGCAATACTGCTCCGCTCCCTACGACGGATCCCACGCGGCTCCATTACTACCTGGCAGGCCACGATAAACGGCCACGATCCTGCTCCACCTCCTGCAATGGATACCGCACGATTCTCCCATCCGCTGCCAAGACGCGACAGCACACGCCGCCCCACTTCTCGCGGCAGATTCCACGTGGCATGCCCCAGTGATGGCCACGGGTCTACTCCACTACTCTTCGCAGCAAATTCTGCCTGACCCTGGGCAGCCCACTACCAGGCGGTTACAAACATCGCCATCAATCCGTTACCTCCTCCGCCTATAAAAAGGAGGATCCAGATACGTTATTCTATAAGCTCATTTCTTATCTCAAAACTCTGCTAAATTCTTCGTTCGAGCGCTCCATTCTTGTTGAGGCAGAGAACTGACTTGAGCGTCGGAGGGTCTTGCCGGAGCAATCCCACCTCCGGTTTAGACTTTCCTTGCAGGTCCCGACGGCGACCGCGACTTCCCCGACTCCAGCTTTTCCGGCGCAAGCGGATTTTTGCACCAACGCTATCTATTATTGAAAAGGACATATTATTATTCAAATTTGATTGATAATTTTATATAAAAAAAAATTTACTATTATTTAAGAGTACAAATGAAATGAGTTGCTCATGAGCTACTCGAGTCCAAGCTCTACTTGACTCAATTATTATTGAGCTCGAGTCGAGCTCGAGTAGCTCAAACAGTTTTTCGGATCAAGCTCGAGTTACTACTCCACCACAACTATCATGGCCATCGAAATGGCCGTCCCAGCATGTGCTAGATTGCTTACTGCGATAATATTATAGCATTCTCCAAGAGCCCCAAGATTCTGAGGGGATTTTTCGACGAGATATGGTCGATCCCAATGATGGGGCCGCAAATGTCAAGGGGATTTCCCAATGAGAAGTGGCCGATATAAATGGGGAGGCTAGAATTCGAGCATGAGTTCTCGAAAGAGAGGGTGCCGATGGCTCTTGAGATAAGCGAGGCCGAGAGGCATCGGGTAGCTGGGGGGGGGAGAGGAAGATGAGGGAGAAGCATGAGGAGGAGAGAGAAGATGAAAACTTCACGGAGCATTTTTGGACGATGATGAACCGTTTTTGATTTGGTAGAGCTAGCAGAACGTGTGGACATATGGTATAGTGTTATTATATAACATTGTTGAACTTGATTACTTATTTCAGTCTCTATATTATTTTTTCTATTTTATATGCTCTTATACATATATACATGCATGTATATACACACACATATATATACATATATACATATACATACATATATATATATATGTATGTATGTACATACATACATACATCATACATATATACATATATATATATATATATATATGTATATATATATATATATATATATATATGTATATATATATATGTATATATATATATATATATCTATATATATATATGTATATATATATATATATACATATATATATATACATATATATATATACATATATATATGTATGTATATATGTATGTATGTATATAAAAATATACATCCTGTACAATCCAAAAGAATAGACCATACCCAAACGGTTGACCAAATATCCCAAAGTAAAGAAAGAGAACAGAAACAAGGGTACGAAAGTATAGCGCCCTGTAACAGTATGACAACGAGGTCAATAGTGGAAGAAGAGAAAACATGGAGTTATTCGTCGATAATTGCATGAGATTTCGGAGCTGGCACACGGATCCGGAACTTCAGCAAACAAAAGTATAAAGAGCCAATAAAAAATTGAGCATCCAGTATATTGCCCAGATCAGCAATGTAGCCATTAGCCTGAAAAATAGTATATATGGAACAAATTTGGTTGTAAGAGTTGACATAGTACTGCACCAGTTATGATGTTGAAGAACACAAAGTGAGGTATGAGTTGTCGAAACCTGTAACTTGAACAAAAAAATCACGCACTAGTATTGGAAGAAGAGCAGGTAAGGAACATCGACATAAGTAATAATTAGTGTGGAGAGCTTGCCAAATTTACATCCAAGCATTAACAGTAGTTTGAAGCAGAACACCTGATAAAGAAATAACAGCAACAATACGTAGCTAAAAAGCAGTCTTAAACTGTAGCATTGAAGCAGTAAAGGAAGAGCAGTGAACAGCACTTCAAGTGTGATATTGAACCAGCTAATTCCCAATCCAATCCGTAGAAGCTGACAGAAGGTAAGTAAGATGAAATTAAAATGCTGTGTAGGAAACCATCATATGAAACCAAAACAAGCTTCAGTTTAAGCAACATCACTGTTGTTGGGGGATACCGACCGACCGACCGACCGACTATCGGAGGGCCCGACCGGCTGGCGGCCCGACCGACCGTCTCCGACTGGCCGACCGACCGTCTCCGACTGGCGGCCCGACCGACCGTCTCCGACTGGCGGCCCGACCGACCGGCTGGCCGACCGACTGACCGTCTCCGACTGGCCGACCGACCGACCGACCGGCTGGCCGACCGACTGACCGTCTCCGACTGGCCGACCGACCGACCGACCGGCTGGCCGACCGACTGACCGTCTCCGGGCATATCGACCGATCGACGGTCGGAGCGCCCCGACTGAAAGCCGGGAGTGCCCGACTAACGGACGCTACTGACGGCTTTTCAATGGCCCAATCGCCGACTGGAGGTATGTCGGGCGTATCCCTCCTGACCGACCAAACCCAGAGGCCGACTCACATGAAACTCGCCGACTGACGGAGGAACCCGACGCCACTCTGCTGGCCACCGACCAAGGGTCAGCCGTCTCCTCCCATCGCCGTACAGCCGCCAGACCTTGTCAGCTCTGACACGGACATGCGGCACAGTTATCCAGGGGCATTGTCCCGCCGAGAGCGAGGTCAACCCTGGTAATTAGACGGCCACACGGCGACATGACATTTTCACAGCGGCTCTGACAGTCTACAGTGAGTTGACAGTTCCTCACTTGTCTGCGCCATTAATAACGGCGCCATACCGTGCTCCACTATATATACTGGGAAAGGCAACAGTGCAAGGACCGATCCACTCGTCTCTCCCACATACGCAGGCTCGCTCCTCTCTCTTCCTCTCCCTCTCTCCTTCTCAGAGCTCTCTGTCTGCATTTCACTGTTGCCCAGTCACCTCTCTGACTTGACCGTCGGAGGGTCCCCGCCGGAGCCGCCTCCGGTCAGTGCGGACTTCCTTTTGCAGGTGCACGCTTCCCGGCGATCGGGCGACGAGGCGATTGGCCGCAACAGATTGGCGCGCCAGGTAGGGGCCAGCATGACAAAGACAAGAGCTCAACGATCGAGAGTCACTGGGTCGGCAAGGCGCTCTTCCCGCCGGGAAGAAGCCTCCCCGCCCCCACCGGCGGCGGAGCCTAGCTCTCCGCGCCCTGCAGTGACCACGGAGGCCCAGATTGCGGCCATCGTACGGCAGATGACCGTACTGACCGACGCAGTCAAAAGCCTCCAGCAACAACCGGCGGCCCGACCTATGCCTTCCAGGAGCAGCCGCCGACGGCCGCGCCGACCCCTGTCGCCTCCAAGCGAGCGCTCTCAACAGCGCTCCCACGGAGAGGAGGAGGGGCGACCACGGCGCGACGACCGACGGTCTCAGCGGCCCTCTCCTTCCCCGTTGGAACGGGCGAGGAAGGAAAAGCGGCCGCGCACACCGTCGGCCTCTCTTTCAGAATCCTCCGGAGGCTCCACTCCTGGGGTCTCCCAGCATCGACGAGCGGACGACTACGAGCGACGGTTCGAGGAGATCGACCGCCGGCTCGCCCAACTGCAGATGGACGGCCAGAAGTCTTCGAACGACGTCGACTTCCAGACCGCCCAGCCTCTCTCTCGACTGGTCCTCGATGAGCCGATTCTCAGTCGGTTCAAAATGCCGAACGTGGAGCCATACGATGGCTCCACCGACCCAGTCGACCACCTCGAGAGCAATAAAGCTCTCATGACGATTCAAGGGGCAACCGACGCTCTTTTTTGCATCGGCTTCCCCGCTACACTTCGCAAGGCTGCCAGGGCTTGGTACTCCGGTCTTCGATCGGGCAGTATCCATTCCTTCGCGCAGCTCGAGCACTCGTTCGTGGCCCATTTCAGCACTAGCCGAAAGCCGCCGCGAACGTCGGATAGCCTTTTCTCCCTCAAGCAGGGGGAAAACGAGACGCTCCGACACTTCGTGGCGCGATTCAACGCGGCCACGCTCGAGGTCCGGGACCTCAACGAAGACATGGCGGTTTCAGCCATGAAGCGGGGCCTGAGGTCGTCCCGATTTACTTATTCTCTGGACAAGACCCTCCCCCGAACATACGCCGAGCTACTGGAGCGCGCATACAAGTATATGCGCGCGGACGAAGGAGCGTCCGACCGACGCTTGGTCGAGCCCAGGGGTCCGAAGGAGAAGCGAAGAAAAGGTCGGGAGCCCGCCGAACCAAGCAGGCCCCCGGCCGATAGTCGGCTTTCTCCACCCCGACAGATCCAAAAATCACCCCGCCGACAGACTCCGAGGTCGGTGCGTCCCAGGTATGACTCCTACACTCCTCTCTCCGCTCCCCGTGCGCAGATCTTGATGGAGATCGAAGGGGAAGAATACCTGCGATGGCCTCCGCCTCTGAAGGCAAAGGGCCTCGACCATCGAAAGTACTGCCGGTTCCATCGGAGCCACGGCCACGACACCGAGCGATGCATCCAGTTGAAGGATGAGATCGAAAATCTCATCCACCGGGGGTATCTCGGCAAATTTTGAAAGGGTCCGCCGACCCGACCGACTGCCGATCGACGCCCCCAGCCGACTGAAGAGGCGCCGACTAACCGGCCGACGGCTGGGGTCATCAACTTGATCTCCAAGCGGCTGGGCCCGGGGACGTCTGCAGGAGGAGAGCCGACGAAAAGACCACGACCGAACGACGTAATCATCTTCGCGGAAGACGACGTTCGGGGCATCCAGACTCCCCACGACGACGCTGTTGTTGTGTCGGCGACAATAGCCAATTACGATGTAAAACGAATTTTTGTTGATAATGAAAGTTCGACAAATGTTTTATTTTACTCGACCTTCTCCCGAATGCGACTACCGACTGATCGACTTAGTGGGGTCTCCACGCCCTTGATCGGCTTTGCCGGAGACACCGTCACGACAGAAGGAGAAATCACCCTGCCCGTGACGGTCGGTACCGAACCACAGCAAAGCACAGTCTCCCTCATTTTTGCGGTCGTCCAAGTTCCTTCGGCCTACAATGCCATACTCGGGCGACCCGGACTGAACGCCCTCAGGGCGATCGTCTCGACGTACCATCTCCTTGTTCGATTCCCGACCAAAAATGGAGTCGGAGAGATGCGCGGAGATCAACAGCTCGCCCGACGATGCTTCCAAATCTCCGCCCAAAGCGACGAGACAAAGGATCCCCTGACAATCGACAAACTGGATCAACGGGAGGAGGAAGAGCGGGGTTCGCCGGCCGAGCAGCTCGAGGCGATCCCGATAGGAGAAAATCCCGACAGAAAAGTTTGGATCGGGTCTCAATTGCCCGACACCGAACGCCACCGACTGGCGGAGCTGCTGACGGCCAACGCCGACATATTCGCATGGTCGGCAGCAGATATGTCGGGCATCCCTCCAGAAATAATTACTCACCGACTCAACATCGACCCGACGATGAAGCCGGTGAGGCAGAAGAAAAGGTCCTTCGCCCCAGAAAGGCAGAAGGCCATTGACGAAGAAGTGGACAAGCTGCTCGAAGCAGGTTTCATTCGGGAATCCACGTATCCCGATTGGCTCGCCAATGTCGTCATGGTCAAGAAAGCCAACGAGAAATGGAGGATCTGCATCGACTATACCGACCTCAACCGAGCATGCCCGAAGGATAGCTTTCCACTCCCGAAGATCGACCAGCTGGTGGATGCGACGTCCGGATTTCGACTGCTCAGCTTCATGGACGCCTTCACCGGGTACAATCAGATCCGGATGGCGCCTGAAGACGAGGAGCACACCGCATTCGTGACCCCCAAGGGCCTCTACTGTTATCGGGTGATGCCCTTTGGATTGAAGAATGCCGGCGCCACCTACCAGCGACTCGTCAATAAGGTCTTCAAAGACCAGATCGGGCGTAACATGGAGGTGTACGTGGACGACATGCTGGTAAAAAGCACGCAGATCCCGGACCATGTTCAGGATCTCGAGGAGACCTTCCGCACCCTTCGACGGCACCGAATGAAGCTCAACCCGACCAAATGCGCCTTCGGGGTGACCTCGGGGAAGTTTCTTGGATTCCTCGTTTCTCAGAGAGGGATCGAGGCCAACCCTGAGAAGATAAAGGCGATCCTCGACATGCGTCATCCGAACACCAAGAAGGAGGTCCAACAACTGAACGGAAGAATCGTCGCTCTTAGCCGATTCATTTCCCGATCAGCTGAAAGGTGCCTCCCGTTCTTCAAGACCCTGCGCCAGGCGAACGGTTTCTCTTGGTCGGATGAGTGCGAACAGGCCTTTGAAGACCTGAAAAGGTACTTGGCTTCCCCACCGCTGCTCGTGAAGCCGCAGGTCGGGGAGACCTTGTATCTCTACTTGGCCACATCTTCTGAGGCGATCAGCTCGGTGCTCGTTCGGAAAAACGAGTGCCGAACCCATCAGCCCATCTACTACACCAGCAAAGTGCTCCACGGCGCCGAAGCAAGATACTCAGAGACGGAAAAGATAGTTTTCGCCCTGACCGTCTCCGCGCAACGGCTCCGACCATACTTCCAGGCCCACGCCATCATGGTACTCACCAACCAGCCCCTGAGGGCCGTACTGCGCCGACCCGACACATCCGGATGACTCGCTAAGTGGGCAATGAAGCTTAGCGAGTTCGACATTCAGTACCGACCGAGGCCTGCCTTGAAGGCTCAGGTCTTGGCCGACTTCATCGCTGAATGCCCGACGACCGACCGAAGGTCGGGAGTTGAAGGCCCGGGACGAGATTCGGTCTCTGAGCCAGACCCGATCCCCACCTGGGTACTTCACATCGACGGAGCCTCCAACGCTCAGGGAAGCGGGGCCGGGCTCCTGCTCACGAATTCGGATGGGGTAGTCACCGAATACGCCCTCCGGTTCGACTTCAAGGCCTCCAACAATCAAGCCGAATACGAGGCACTCCTCGCGGGCTTGAGGATGGCGAAGGAACTGGGCGTCGACAGCCTCCGGGCATTCTCCGACTCTCAGCTGATCGTGGGGCAGGTCAAGGGCGACTTCGAGGCGCGAGATCCGACCATGATCAAGTATCTTCAGAAGGTAAAGGATCTCGTGGCCCGCTTCGGGCATTTCGAGATCTCTCACATCCCCAGGACGGAGAACGCCCGTGCCGACGCTCTCTCCAGATTGGCAACGTCGGCCTATGATTCTTTGGGTCGGACGTTTGTCGAAAACCTCCAACAGCCGAGCATCGATCGGGTCGAAGAAGTACAGCAGCTAACGTCTGAACCAAGTTGGATGGACCCGATCATCCAGTACCTGTCCGAGGGGACCAGTCCCGAAGATCCCGCGGAGGCCAAGCGACTCCGATGGTCGGCGTCGCAATATGTGATCATGGACGGCCGACTCTACAAGAGGTCGTTCTCCCTCCCTCTGCTCAGGTGCTTGGGACCGACCGACGCTGACTACGCCCTCCGAGAGGTTCACGAAGGAATTTGTGGGAATCACTTGGGGGGCAAGTCCTTAGCCTTCAAGGTCTTACGACAGGGCTACTACTGGCCGACCATGAGGAAGGATGCGGCAGAGTTGGTCCGAAGGTGCGAGCCATGCCAGAAGTATGCCAATATTCAGCGCCAACCGGCCAGCCAAATCGCTCTCATTGTCGCTCCGTGGCCCTTCGCTCAGTGGGGAGTCGATATTCTCGACCCCTTCCCACCGGCGTCGGGCCAAAGGAAGTTCATCGTTGTCGCCATCGACTACTTCACGAAGTGGGTCGAGACCGAGCCCTTGGCGCAGATCACCGAGCGGAAGATGGAGGACTTCGTCCAAAAGTCCATCATCTTCAGGTTCGGATTGCCGCACACCATCATCACCGACAATGGACGGCAATTCGACAACCAAGGCTTCAAAGACTTCTGCGCCAGGTTCCACATCCGTCATCGACTAACTTCAGTCGGGCACCCACAGTCCAATGGTGAGGTTGAGGTGACGAACCGAACCTTGCTCCATGGACTCAAGACCCGACTGAACGAAGCCAAAGGTCTCTGGGTCGACGAGCTGGGCTCCGTCCTATGGGCTTACCGAACGACCCCCCGTGTCCCGACCGGAGAGTCGCCGTTCAGTTTGGCCTACGGGACAGAAGCTGTGATCCCGCTCGAGATTGGCCTGCCGTCTTCAAGGGTCGAGCAGTACCACGAGCCGGACAACTCCGAAAGTCGGAGGGCCGACCTAGACCTTCTCCCCGAACTGTGAAATGAGGCTCAAATCCGAATGGCCTCATACCGACAGAGGGTCGCCCGGTACTACAACGCCAAGGTCAGACCAAAGCTCTTCAGGCCTGGCGACCTAGTCTTGAGGAAGGCGGAGGTGTCGAAGCCCTTGGACCAGGGGAAGTTGGCTCCCAACTGGGAAGGACCCTACAAGGTTGCTGACACCTTCGGGCCGAGAGCCTATCGGCTGGAAACCCTTGAGGGAAAAACCAT
The DNA here is from genome assembly GCF_000442705.2 of Elaeis guineensis. Lineage (NCBI taxonomy): Eukaryota > Viridiplantae > Streptophyta > Magnoliopsida > Arecales > Arecaceae > Elaeis > Elaeis guineensis. The sequence goes on from NC_025995.2 coordinate 115,139,944, forward strand.
TCCCCGGACTTGGAACGCCGACAACTTGAAGCTGTATTGCCAGTGAATTCTGTAATTCAATTGTCGGAATACATGTTCAGTTTGAAAAATTGGAGTTCTAACTCTTCCACTACCGGTCGGCGCTCAGCCCCGACGCGTCGACGCGGATCTGGTACCGACGACACATCGGCCCCTTACACGGACCGATGCATCTACAACGACGGGAGTCAATACTCCTTCGACGACTTGTCGGACCTTCACAAAGGGCCGACGGACTCTTATGAACGGGAGTTCATGCTCCCTCTACGGTCGAATTTTCGGGCAGAATCCGTCGGCCGACAGGCCGATCGAGCCCCGACCGAAGAAAGGCAAAAAGCCCACGCGACTATTGTCGCGACTTCCGACCGAGCTACGGCCGGTCGAGGGATGTTCGGCTTACCACCGTCTATCACACGACGCGACCTTTGTCGCATCTACGACTTGCCGACCGACCAACGGCCGGCTGAACGACATTCGGCTTACCACCGGACGTCGGAAAACATCGAACCCGACGCAGGGGTATGGGGACCCGACTTACTATCGTTTCCCCGACACTGCGCCGGACGACGACTTCGACTGTCGGAACCCGACCTAAAGTCGGGACACATTTTACTCTCGGGGCTGAACAAGTTGCTGAAGCCCTACCGACTTATGCGAGTTAGTGACTTGACTAAGTCAGCGACTAACGTTCGACATTGCAGACATGTTTGGCATTGCAAACAGGGGGAGAAGGCAAAAGAAGAATTCATTCAAGACTTAAAGAAATTTTTTCCATAAACAAAGGAAAGTCTACAAGGTAAAGGCCGGAGCCCGATTACAATTCAAAGCAAAACAGAAGACAAAATAAAACCGACTAATCATCGGAGTCGACGTCCTCCACTGGACGACGATGCGAGTTGGTCGGAAGATCTGCTCCGACTTCAGCCATCGGAGCCGACTGGTCTTCGGCAACCGGCTCTGCGACGTCTTCGGCTTCCGCCCTGGTGGAGAGACCATCCGACGCTGGTCCGGCCGTCTCCTCCGCAGCTGGGGCCTCCGACCCTGGCAGAACCACGTTGCTGAGGTCAAGTTCGGGGTACAAGCTCCGAACGGCTTCTCGGGCATCCTCGTACCCGACTTGGTACGAGAGGTAGCCGCTCTCGAGGAGCTCTTCGCGGTACTCCTCTGAGTCCCGGAAGACCTCGACCGCCCGACCCAAAGCCTCCTTCGCCGACTCTGATTCGGCTTTGGCAACGTCTGCGTCGGCCTGAGCGGCGGCACGGCCCTCTTCAGCCTTAGCGAGGTTCTCGAGACTCGCCCGAAGTTGCTCGCGCTCGCCCTCCAACTCTTTGCCGACACTGTCTCGCTCGTGTCGGAGCCGACGGATGGTCCGGGACTTCTTGGCCGCGTCATCCTTCGCCGACTTGAGCTCCGACTCTAACGATGCCTTGGCCTCCTTGAGTCGGGAGTTCTCCTCCGAGAGTCGGGAGACCTCCCCCTCGAGTCGGTTCTCCCGCTCAACCGACTGCTGGAATTGGTCGACAAGGATGGTCTTCTCGGCTTCTAGCCCCGCGACCTTATCTCTCCAGACCGCACGCATATCCCCGAATTTTCGATATCCGGCCTCTAGCTCGGATATGTTGAAGACCAGCTGCACAAAAAGAGCCGACTGTTAGTGAGCCGAACTTGCGAAGCGGCAATTAAAAACAGAAGGAAGAAGGGTTTACCCGAATCAGCATCGGATAGAAGGACGACAGCATGTCGGAGACACGCTGGTTCTTCATTGCTTCGATGTCGGCGGGAAGAAGGAGTGCTTGGCACAGTCTCCTGGCCAGGTCATGGTCGGCCAGTCCCGACGCACCCTCTGGAAGCGGGAGGTCGGCCGACCCGCCCGCCGACCGACCTTCGGCACCCGACACCATTGGGGCCTTACCTCGGCTAGCCGCCCAAGCCCTGACGTCGGAGATCGACGGCAAGCTCGACCCCGACCGAGTCTCGACCGATGGCGCGGCGGTGGCATGCGTCGGCCGCTCAGGTTCGGGGGCCTCCTCCCGAACCTCCGGAATCTGATGGGCAGTCGGCGTGCCCCCTGCAGAATCAACCACCCGCCGGTCGGGCGAAGCTGTTCCCCCGACTGATGGTCCCTCCGACGGGACGTCTGCCAGCGCTGTCGGCGCCGACAGTGCGATCACTGGCTCCGCCTCCGACCCTGCTGGTTCGCTCGGCGGAACAACACGGGGCCTCCTGGGAGGCTGCGATGGTCTGGCTCCTGCCGCCGGCCTCTTCCTCACGGCATGCTGACGAATGTCGGCAGCCGACAGTCGTGTCCTCGGCGGCATATCTGAAAAAATACGATCGATGGTCAGAACAAAGGAAAAAGGCAGAAAAGAAAATAAAGATGTCGGAAAAATGCAAACCGACCTAAACGGGGGACCGGGCTAAGGCCGGCATCATACAAGGCCTGCTCGGTGACGAGCTCACTCTGCTTCGGCACCGAGATGTCCTTCAGCCGATGGAAGTCCTCCCGATCACCGACCTCCACCCGACTGTTCTCATTGGGATCGGTTCGGGGATTCCCCCAACGGGCGGGAAACCCCCACGGAGCAGAAGACGACGCGAAGAAGAACTGGTTCTTCCATCCGTGAATGGACGTCGGAAGACCAGTGATGAAGGAGAGCCCTTTCTGAGGGATAAAGTACCACCACCCTCGGGCTTTAGGATGGGGTCGGAGGACAAAGAAAACTCGGAAAAGAGAAATCCGAGGTTCGGTCGGCAAAAGCCGACATAGGAGAGCAAAACTGACTATTAGCCGAACTGAGTTCGGCGCAAGTTGTGCCGGGCATAGCCCGTAATAGTCCAAAACATTCCGAATGAACTCCGGAACCGGGAATCGAAGGCCGGCCCGGAGATCCTCCAGATAGAAGGCCACCTGGCCCTCGGGCGGGCTATTAACCCGACCATCGGCGTCAGGGGCGAACAGCCGAAACAGCTCCGGGATGCGGTACTGCTCTCGGATCTGGTCGACGTTCGGCCCCGAAAGTGAAGATGCCTCCACCTCCGGGGACGACCGAGTGTCTTCGGTCGGCTCTCCCGACCGACTACCTCGCGGGGACGTCCTTGCCATGAGTACAAGAAAACGGCAAGAAAGAAAGAAAGAAGGAGGGGGAAAGAAACCTTAGCCCTTGGAAGGAAAAAATCGCGAAGGGGGCGACCGAATGGAGAAGTACCTGGAACGGGGGCTCGGGCGGGCAAAATCTCGACTGTGAAAATAAGGGGGGTAAAAAACCATGTGGGGGTAACCTTGCATATATATAGTGCTCCCCAACGGTCGAGATGAAGGCACGCCCAGCGAAGACTCCCCAGATTTTGCCGCGTGGCATCATCAAGGCCGTCCAACGATCCAACGGTTCGACGCACCCCCCTTCAGATTGCGCCACGTCGCCTCCATCCGCTCCACCGAACGCGAACCGATGGCCACACGCCACGTGTCGCGGCGGGACGCGACGTTTTGTCTTCCCGACGGGACGCAACGTTTGGAGTTCCCGAGGGAACGGCGGGAACGACGGTTCCACTTCCCGATGGGACATGACACCTGGCACCGGTTTTATCGCTGACACCAGCGGGACATCCGGCACGGCGGGACGTCCGGCGCCGACCGACACCTGATGCTGATGGGACGAGACGCCTGGCGCCGACTGGATGTCGGGCGCCAGTAAGCCTCTCGACATTTACAGGGCGCCGGACACCGTATCAATCGGCGGTACGGTCGGATCCTCGCGTACGACAAATCCACTCCTAGTCGTCAGCTCACCACCCGACTTAGGAGTGGAGGGGGGCAACTGTTGGGGGATACCCACCGACCGACCGACCGACTATCGGAGGGCCCGACCGGCTGGCGGCCCGACCGACCGTCTCCGACTGGCCGACCGACCGTCTCCGACTGGCGGCCCGACCGACCGTCTCCGACTGGCGGCCCGACCGACCGGCTGGCCGACCGACTGACCGTCTCCGACTGGCCGACCGACCGACCGACTGACCGTCTCCGACTGGCCGACCGACCGACTGACGGGCATATCGACCGATCGACGGTCGGAGCGCCCCGACTGAAAGCCGGGAGTGCCCGACTAACGGACGCTACTGACGGCTTTTCAATGGCCCAATCGCCGACTGGAGGTATGTCGGGCGTATCCCTCCCGACCGACCAAACCCAGAGGCCGACTCACATGAAACTCGCCGACTGACGGAGGAACCCGACGCCACTCTGCTGGCCACCGACCAAGGGTCGGCCGTCTCCTCCCATCGCCGTACAGCCGCCAGACCTTGTCAGCTCTGACACGGACATGCGGCACAGTTACCCAGGGGCATTGTCCCGCCGAGAGCGAGGTCAACCCTGGTGATTAGACGGCCACACGGCGACATGACATTTTCACAGCGGCTCTGACAGTCTACAGTGAGTTGACAGTTCCTCACTTGTCTGCGCCATTAATAACGGCGTCATACCGTGCTCCACTATATATACCGGGGAAGGCAACAGTGCAAGGACCGATCCGCTCGTCTCTCCCACATACGCAGGCTCGCTCCTCTCTCTTCCTCTCCCTCTCTTCTTCTCAGAGCTCTCTGTCTGCATTTCACTGTTGTCCAGTCACCTCTCTGACTTGACCGTCGGAGGGTCCCCGCCGGAGCCACCTCCGGTCAGTGCGGACTTCTTTTTGCAGGTGCACGTTTTCCGGTGATCGGGCGACGAGGCGATTGGCCGCAACAATTGTGAACCATAAGTAGTAGCGAAAGCTATAACAGAAGCAGGTTTAAGTAATCGGGAAGGACCAATCGACAAGTCAGCATATGCCTAGAAAACCCAATGTCATTGTCATCTGCTAGAAATAAATGAAGATATGTACCATCAAGATATCATCCTCTGAATGCCACACAAAATCATCCAAAAGTGCCTTTTGAGCCAAATGATCGGCCACTTGATTAGCTTCTTGATATGTATGAGAAATATGAAAAGAATTGACAGAGTTCTTCCAATACTAGAGATCTCTAAGGAGAGGGCGATGGGCAGGAACTACAGTTGAATCCTTAATAATCCAAGAGATGACTGTAGTCAAATCATCCTCAATCCATATATTAGATGAATGAAGATCTTGAACAGTCCCTCGGACACCCAACCAAGCTCCATTCAATTCAATAACACGAGTATTGTGATCTCGTATTACATAGGCAGCAGCAGTTTTATCAGGTAACACAAATGCCTGAAAATTGACTTTCAATGTGTCATAGGAAGGAGTCAGCCATGAGACATTTATAAAAGAGAATTTAAAAGAAGAAGAAGATGTACGACCACCCCAGTGCCTATCCAGCACAGTTGTAGAAAGATTGGAGGTAAATATTGTATTAGTGAAAATCTGCGCTTTGCAAATGAGTTATTGTGAAGAGATTACCATAAGAGCCAACAAGCAGTTTTTTCCGCTGCTCTATCAAGGAATTCGACATAAAGTCAAATAATTCCAGCAAAGACAAAGATATAAACCCAACTAGCTTGGCACATTTGGCACATCAAACTCCAACATGTATGAGCAAAAGAGCAAATAACAATAACATGAGTGCAGTCCTCAGCATGAGAAATACGTATGTCGCAGTCTTGAGAATAAAGATAGGCAATACCACAATGATATGCTCTATCTTGTAAACACTGTGCTTAGCTTTATTTAATTTATGATAATGACCCGATCTATTTTTCTATTGTATATTTTTATTTAAAGTTTGGCATGCGTGGTGTATTGGCGTGTCCACGTAGTTCTTGTTGGCATGGTTTACAGCAGGACTATAGTGTCTCTAGTGGTCGATAACGAAAATGTAGATGGTTTATTTTCATCAAAATATAAGAGTAAAGTTTTTTCAAAATGATAGAATCAGAGGTGCCTCAAGCAGCTTATGTTGACCTAGCTAGGAATGAGTTGGTGTGTTATTTATTGCAATCGAGATTAGTCATTGCTTTGTTTGTTGGTTTCAAAAGTGACTTTAGTACAATAAATCTAAATTTAGCAATCTTACAGATCGACTGATACGATAGACGATGTGTTTGGATATATTTGTGATTGCTTGTCGTGAACAATCAAAAATAAAAATAAACTCCGATTCAATTATTGGGTACAATAGTGCAAGTTGGATGTCGAGTCTACAGAGATCAAAAGGCTAAATTGGTTCAACAAAATAAAAAATTAAGAATAAAAGGTTCAGAATTTTATAAAATTGAAAAATTTTTATGAATCAAGTATTTTGGGGATTATAAAAATAATTAATTAAAAAATAAAATCAAAGAAAGTCGTATGAAAATGAAAGCTTTAAGGTTTCAAATCCATCTTTAATCACAATCTTGATATTTTTCTAATGATGCAATTATGATAGTCAATCAAAATATTTTATGATCAATTTCTGAGCATAATTTATCTCACTTGAGTACGAATCGTATCTTTTGATTATGGTCTGTTTCTTTAGAGTAATAAATTATTCAAAACATGAATCATAAAAATCTTGGGAGAAAAATAAAAAGATCTATGAGCAGAATCCTCAAGATAATCTATTTGACTTAAGCACAGATCATATCTTTCGATGACGATCTGCCCCTACGAATACATAAGCTATTTAAAAACTAACTACACATATCATAAAGCATAAAAATTTGAAAACAATCTCATGAATAGAAAAATTAAATCAAAACTCAATATAAAAGAGAAAGTCTTACAAGTTTACTAATCATTAATCATATCAAAAATAAATACAGAAAGATATTCAAGACTAAACACAAGATTGAAAATTAAAAACTTTATCTACTCCTCTGAAGACTAAGCCTTTAGCCAAGAATAATATTAATTCCACTTACCATCGCTCCTTTCATCTTCTTTCTTGCTACAACACTGAAGAAGAGACTAGGAAAAGATGGATTTATTAGATATTTTCTAAGTTGAAGAGTTAGGACTTATTTATAGGTGTAGATAGCATGAAGATTTATTTGATTAGACAATGTGAGATTAAGAATTAGGGATGGGAACAAGGGTAGCTAGGATTTCTTAAGTAGATGTGTGAGGACTTTAAGGTAATGGATGGTTGAGATTTGATCTAAAGAACAAGGGCCATGAGGATTGGACATTGGAAAGAAGAGATGCAATTATTTAGCGTGAAGGATTTGGATCACGTGGGATTGTTTGGAGCGTGCAAGAGTTTTAGCATGAAGAAATAAGGAAGAAGTGGGGTGCTAGCTATTTAGGCGTGGAGAAAAAAATGGAAGGTTTGGAATATGAAAGGAAGTTAGGATATGGCGTGAATATTGGCATGTGAAGAAAGAAGTTGTATGCTAAAAAAAATAAAGAGGGGAGAGGCGTGGATGGTTTGTTGCATGATAGAGCAAGAGAGTGTGAATCATGAGTTGGCATGAGGAATTTGGATATAGAAAGAAGTTGGGGCGGGGAAGGTAGCTGGTTAGGCATAAAGGAAAAAAAAAAGATTCTAAAAAAAAGATGGAAGAGAGGGTGTTGATATTTATGAATTGGCACTTCCTTTCTTAGCCTTTTGATCTGGAGAACTTACTTCCTATGCCTTGGATCTTGGTGTGGTATCCAATCTCTAAGTTTTCATGATGTGGCATCATGAATCTTGATCATTGAGTAAAACATTGCTTCTTAGCCATTACATTACTTTCTTATTTGATCAATCTTTTAAATTGATTGCTATTAGCCTCTTGATTTTTTAATTTTACTTTTGGTTTGTACCAATTTGGGTTTTTGTTAGCTCAATCTCTCAATTTTCTTCAAAAAAGGATAAGAAGTATCAAATTCTATATAATATAGATCAATTAATAAAAGATTTAATACTTTTATATCCTAATTATTATACTTATCAATTTGTTTGTAGAAACCAATTTAAATGTATATTTTAGCAATCATAATTGCTATATGAAAAATGGATATAGAGATGTAAATGCAATCTAGCAAGATTTATGTCGCATTGTTTCTCATGCCAAGTAGAAAATAGCCGAACGTGATTAGTCATGGAATTAGATCCTCACTCCCAATCTATCTTTTTTTCTTTTTTGGTTGAGATCATCCAGATCATTTTCTTGCATATGTTGGCCAACTTGGTCCAGCATATAATTTGCTACGATAGAAAAGTGAATTCGGAACTTTATATGAAGATAAAATTACTCTATAGTTAAATTATTTATTTTACTCCTAATTTTGAAATGTTTGCAAATTATGATACTAGTATATTTTGATGAATTGAAATTATTTTATCAACTTCAAAAATTATCTTAGCAACAAATTTTAAAAATGAATGATATTTGATACAACAATGTATAAATAGTTAAATATGATTTTCTAACTTTAATAAAGCTATTCTAAGTGTAATATCTATGCTAACTTTTTTTTCAAAAAAAGATCAATTTTATTACAGGAAGCTTTTATGATTCTGTTTTCATGCTTTTTGTCTGTTTATTTGTTAGCCTAGGCTAAAAAAACATTTACAGAAGGAGATTTTTCAAACAGATTAGGGAGACAAACATATGAGAAATAGTTTTTTCTCAGAGTCGGCTTAAGGGTAAGGCCATTAAAGCGCTTGCTTTAGGCCTCTATTTATTTTAGGCCCCCAAACCCCTCTGCCATCTATCTCCACCGCATTCAACCATCCAACCACGAGAAGATGAATAGTGCCAGAGATGGGAGACGGTGAGATGGGAATCGCAAGATGGCGAGATGGAAGTTGGGAGACGCAAGACGGGAGCCACCACCCCTAATATCTATCAGGGCCGTCTTCTCGCTGGAGACGGCGAGACGGGAGTCACGGCCTCATGGGATTTGGGAGTGGTTCTTGGTGAGGAGGCGGAGGGCGGCGGCGGTAGAGAAGAATGGGTGCCCGTCGGAGCTGCTGGTGAAGAAGTCGGCAATTCAAATGGTTGGGTTGCTGAAGAGCTTACAGAGGGAGGCCTCAAGGTGGACGAGAGTGACACTAATGAGGAGGCCATCGGAGGCACTGGCAACACTACCGTCAATGGAGAGGATGTGGACCCATCTGACGATAGTAGTCTAGCTTGAGGGGGTCTTCCGATCTCCGGCGGCAAACATTCCATGCTTGAGGAGAGTCTCCGGTGGCGGCGGAGTTCCAGACTTCCGACGGTAGGGGAGTTTCGGACTTCTAATGGCTGAGCGGTGGCAAAGAAGATGGAAGAATACGGTGATCAATTTTTAGCTTTAGGCCACCCTATATGTTGAGCCACCCCTGTTCTTTCTGTCAGTCAAAATGTAGGCTATAGCAGCTTTATTTATCAAAAGAAAAAAGGGACCACCTTCACTAGGGCTTATAGGGTTAAGGAATGTTACGGAAAGAGCTACCTCGCCACTTGAGAGAGAGAGAGAGAGAGAGACCAAGGTGCATTGAGGCTCAGCTTGAGCATAGATTTCGAGGGGAGAAAATAAACAAAAAGATGACAAATTGAAGAGAATGGAAGCGAGCGTGGGGGAGAAGACAAACAAATAGATGGCAAAATAAAGAGAATGGAAGAAAGTACATCTGAATCACCTTCCAATCTTAGGGAGTGTTTGGTTGGAGGGAGTGAAAGTCTGGAATCGGAATCGGAATCGGAATCAGTGACTCCCATTCCAACTATTTGGTTGGGAGAAGTCCCATTTTGATTTCAATTCCAGGATGAAATGGGAATGACTCAATCTATATGGAACTCAATCCTTGCTCTCCTCTATAGATTCAAATTTTCATTCCAATTTCGATTTCGATTCCAATCACGAACCAAACGCATCGAGGAATTTGGCCATTCCGTTTTCAATTCCAAATCATTCCGATTCTCATTCCCATTTCGATTTTGGTTACGAACCAAACACCCCCTTAGATCAGTTAGACTGGATGAATTTGTCATGTGCAAGCAATAGTCTAGCATGATGATTCCAATGTTTAAAGCTTTTGTAACATCTCCTCATCCGGGGGCCTGTGCAGGGATGCAAATGGGCCGGCCGACGGGCCAACTTTGATACTGTTCAGGCCGGTTATTCAGTGCAGTCGCACTGAAAATTTTGCATATGCTAGGCCCTTACCCGTCCCATTTGCCTCCCTTCACCTGCAGCACACCTCCAGAGCAACTTGCATAGCTTTAAGGTGAAAATGATAAAGGCTCTAGTACATCCAGCACCGAAGAAGGGTCACAAGGCGAACAATATCAGGAGACTGGAACAGCAGCATGGAGCAGCCAAGTTTCAAAATCAGAATAACCTTACCATGCTGGGAAAGAAGACCATTCCTCCAAGTTAGGGGGGCCAAAAAGAAAAAACCAAGGTTTTTTTTTTTATATAATACCCAAAAATGAAGATGGTTGAGATGGTAAATTCCATAAGAGAACCAAGAGTTGGCAGAGAAAAATAAAATGGAGTACTTATATGCTTCGAAACAATTCCAATAGCTCAAAATATCTTCATGGTAAATTATCTATGGTCCACTGTGGACAAAGTCCAACCAATAATTGATTCGTATTATGTGACTTTTAGTAAGGGTTCAACTTTGAGCAATGCTAATGTAATGCCGCTCTAACAGAAACATGCAGGGCTTTGTATTTTATATTACAAATAAAATTACTCTTACCAGCTTCATTCTTCGCGTGAACCGGGTATATATGTCTGTCAGATTGCTTCATGGAAGAATAGCATGGTTTAACAAATGGAATGCTGGCGCATGGTATACGCTTGAACAAATGGACTGCTCGTGCATGATGAGTAATCGTCACACCGTCCGGTTACTGTATTCAGCTAAGGGCAGGCACCCAAACCGTGGTGGTGTCATAATTGGTGACCCAACCGGCTGCCGGAATAACTTAGCCCTCAAATGGCAACCCAACTTGCGAAGGATGTAGCATGTGGTGTTAGATATCTATTTCGTTTAATCTATTTAACATTTAAATCAAATTGAATCAAATAATCTATTTAATTTATTTAATCTGTTTAACTCATTTAAGATCTATTTAATTTATTACTGATTCATTTTAATCGATTTATTAAATCTATTTAATATTTTTAATCTATTTATCTTAATTTAATTCATTTAATAAATAAATTAAATAATTTAAAATTAAATTATCTATTTAATAAATATGTCAAATTTTGATCTAAATTTTTAATCTTTTTAATAAATAAATTAAATTTAAATTAACGATTTTATGTTCCAATCTGCATGAACCTGATCCAACCCACTTACCCTTGAACACCAACTCCACTTTCCTTATCTTTTTAGGTGCCCAAAATACTACCATCAGATACAAAAACGGTAAACATAAAAAGCTAAGCATGAACAATCACAAGCGCGCGAAAAGGATCCTAAACTTTATTAACAATTATTTTACAATACACTGGCCGGCTGGCCATGCAGCATGAGAGGATTGATGCTTTCCACCGCAAACCTCCCCTCCGGGAAAGCTTTTTGCGGTAGCAAGTATCGGTCCCGTAACATTGCTCAATCGCAAAGGCAGCACAGATGTGGACCGGAAGAAAAAGCAATATCCAATTATCCAACTTGGGGATGCAGGGATGAGGCAGCTAGCTATATGACTATATGAGTTATAACCTGGAATATTAATACCAATCATCACTCAACTGAAAAAATTGCAAAGATTAACATCCCCCAACCCCACCATATTCGGTGCAGATGTTCTTTATACAGACAAAATAAGTTCGATCAGCTGGCCCCACTACTCTGGCTGCTTGCTTGCACGGCATCTCTTTTCCAAGCTCCGAATATGCCCAAGAGAAATCAGTTAACATGACGAGATCCAAGCACAATTTCTATAATAACACAATATTGTCTCATCGAACAACACCTGACCTGTGGCTTTAAGAAAGGCCGCATGGCCCCTCGTGAACCATTTGAATTAGGAAGTTGCAGTGAGTAGATAAACCAGAACCTTGCCATCCCAGTCAGTCATCCATATCTCCTGAACCCAATCCGGCCCTCTCACAAAAGTGTGGACTCGCGCAAAGCGAGGAGACTTGTTCAAAGGAAATCACAAGAAGAAACCCACGCGTGACAGCGACTGATACCATCTACTTCACGATATATAGAGCCGAGGTAGGGGGTAGTCTCTTTCAGCTTTCTTTTTATCATCTTGGGTAGGAAGCGTGACGCAGGGCACCGTCCAGACGACGACAGCCGCAGCAATCGGTCTCCATGCATCCCCCCCCGACGGCCTAAAACGTCTCCACCGGCAAATCAAAGCCCCACGTATGCTTTAATAAACTTTGTGATAGCATCCCACTGTCCCACAGAGGCATTAGCCAAAAATCCAGAGACCACCAGACTCTTCTACCATCCTTTATCACTCCTCCATATTTCAGGATTTTCAAACAAAGCATGCAAAAGTCTAAACTGATGCCCCATGATCTAGGGCAGGTAATTGAAAAAAGAAAAGAAAGAAAGAAAAAATCAGCTAAAAGATTTGAACAAACGAATTTTCCAAACAGGCACGTAGCTCTGAACTGCTAAGATATATGTCAAACAAGAGAGAAGATGACACCCCCTGAGATGAAATCTATTACTAAATCTACGTCCATCCAGAATCTCTCTATCACAATGTCCAAATATACACAATGCCTCCAACCCGCACCAGAGCACCCAACAAGACAGCCGAATATCCTCTAAATTCCCATCTCCACGGCAGCATCACATAAATAGGCTTTCATCACTAACATCATACAAACATCAATTTAAACATAGATATGTACACACACCACCGCTCAAAAGCCATAGTTCAGGAAAACCCGAGCGAGGAAACCTGACTACCTATACGCAACCTCTGAATTTGAGAGTCCCATGAGAGAATAGAGGTTCTTGCTCTACCCAGACAATTAAAAACATCGCCTTCATTCGGAAAGAGCATGGGAATGACACAGAAGGATAGGGGAAGAAGGATGAGCGAAGGATTCAAGGAGAAACTACCGAAAGCTTCCAAGTTCTGAATGCCTTGAAAGCTTTATCCATGGAATTTCCATCGCTCCGCAGATGACTCAATGAAATCATCGATCAATGGGCTCGGTCCGGTCCTGCGCTGCCAAGCGCTCTGCCACGTCGGCCAAAGATTTGAGATTGCACTTGATCACGGCCTCCACGAAAAAGCATGTCTCGTCCTTGGTGTTCCCATCGGGCACGTCCACCACGAACGATTCTATTACCAGGGTCCCTGGCCTCCCATCAAAGCTCTCCGGATGGAGGGTAACGATGGATGAGTAGTTCTGCCAAGTGACACGTTCGTGAATGAGTCTCGATACGACTAAAAATACACTATACTTCAATCTTCACCAAGTTTACCAAGCATCAGATGTTACTCTACAAAATACACTACCGACACACAGCATCTGCCAGATTGAAGCAAGATATTTTAGCTCAATGCTCATGCGCTGAGCTACGACAAAAGAATAAACACTTACATAGCACGGTGGATGCCCAATCCCCAGATCTCAGGACCACTCTTAGCAAATAAACTCTCCTATTTAGAAAACAACTATACTGTTCTACAGATACAAAAGTATGTAGCTCTAATGAGGAGAAAAATAAAGAACTCTCGACACAGTGGACATATATTTTACATTAAACAGAAATAAGTTGCATTCTGGATGACAAAAGTTGTGCGATAGCGACAATTGAAAATCTGAAAATATATGCAAGATGAAATGAAGAAGAATGATGAACATCTGAGATCTGTATACTAGTCGACAGTTTCACCACTTAGTTAACACGTAGGGCACAAATTTTTAGAGTGGAAAAGGTACGGTGGAGAAATTTCAGAATATTTAATGATTCCACTACTGATTGACACACTATAAACAAGCACAAACAATCAAAATGTCCTGCAGTTAAATATACTATGTTTTGATAGAACCCAACGCACCTTTCTTTTTAGAAACAAAAGTGAAATATCTCTGGAAGAGTCCAAATAACAAAAGAACTGCTACAGGAATGAAGCAAAAAAAAAAGGCATGCAACTTCAGTAAATGCCAGTCAATCCAGCAAAACACTCAGAAGGCAGTAGTCATTCTTATAGCCACAATTGATCAAGAACTAAAAAAAACATCTATCAAACATAACCCTATGCAACTTGTAGTGAAGATATGGAAATCTGATCATGCAAGAGAGTTTGCAATTCTAAGCGCCTGGAAATAGAACAACCAAATTTACCATTCAAACGGCCATCTTCTTCACCGATGACCGAGGAAGTAACAAGAAAAAGGGAAAACAGAAAACTGGAGATAAGAGCACCAGACCTTGAGTCTATGGTCCCCTCCCACAATCTTCATGCTAAGTATGTGCTCATTGTCATCAAGAAATTCCAACCTTTCGGTGCTGGTGGTGGCAGGGAGCCCAGATTTGACATTCACTTCCCTCACGCTCCCAATCCCCAGATCCCCCTGCACGACGCATCTGCTTACAAAGGGCTTGTACTTCTGGGGCTGATCAAACCTCCTCACCAAAGACCACACCTGTGATCCATGAAGCGAGGGAAACATCACTCATAGCCAAATTTTCCATAAATTTCTAACATATAGGATTTAGATGGCACTGCCGAACAGTACTAGGATTTGATTTAACTAGCAGAAGAAAACAGAAATATAGGCAATCAAATCATCCTATTCTTGTTGACCAACAGAAAGAAGATGATTTCTTGTTCCTGTCTTTTAATCCATTAAAGATTTCTAGAATCACAATTCGCCGTATCACCCACCATCTATTTCAGAAGATAAGTGTTCCTTTCTTTTATCTACTGATATCTTGACTTTAAAGGAATATAAAAGCAAACCAGAGTACTCGGGTTACCAACGAGATCAAAATCCATGTCAATCCAAACCAATCCACGAAACAACAGCAATCCCCTAAAATAGCTTAATTAGTACAACATATAATTTTTCTTGGAGAAAATCAAATAATTTCTTTATCCGAACACCTTCAGATCTAAACGAACATACCTATACCACATATAAAAATTCATGAATAAACCATTCAAAAACTTCGGCAATCATAGATTTTCTTCTCGAAACCAAGGATATTACCCATAGAATCGAAAACTTACGAGATGAACGGGAGCTCTGATGTGCTTGAAGAGAGTGGAGCTGCACTGATTCTCCCTGGGCTCGTGCCGGTGGAGCCTCCGCACATACTCCGACTCCACCCCCCGGCATCCGTTACTGTTCATCTCGTCAGCCAGCCTCCACACCGTGCCCCCGCCGCCGCCGCCCCCGCCCCCGCCCGCCGCCCGATCGCCAGTCCTCCCCAGCCCTCCGCCGTTCATATCAACCATCCAGCTTTGAAGACCCCACACCCCCACAATAGAAGAGAGACTACTCTCTCCCCCCCTAATTCCCGGCCGCCGGATAGTCTAGTCCTCGTCCCCTATCCCCGCCCTCTTACTCTCCCGACGAAGCTTCTCCTCTTCCTTTCTTATCTCTATCGATTCGCTTCCGAAGAACGCAACAAAGATGGAGAGATATCCCGGTGGCCCAAACCTGAACCTCCCTGAACCTTCGCGCTCGCCTCCACCGTCCACCCTCCGAAACGATATAAAAATCGCGGGATGCCCCACCGATCGCGAACCCCGGGTTATCCTCACCGGATTTATACTGGCTATGCCATCGCTTCTCCGCGTTATCTACCGAAATACCACTTTCGGCTGCTGCCTGGAAGGTCCAGGATGCACGCACTCGCGGTGCGCTTTTCTCCGTTGCTGCTAGGAGTCCACTTGGCTTTTTCCCCGCCGCTGTTCGGAGTCCACCGCTCCATTTGGTGACATCTGCCGCGATCGCTGTCCGAACGCGGGGAGGTGACTCCACCGCCGAGTGGAGGTTGGTACGGGATATCTCGGACGTGGTGTCCGGATTCCTGATGTCGGCGATGGCAGATTGTAATTTTGTTAAAACTGTGCGATATTTATGGTTCTGCATTTCCGTTTTATATAATTTTGTTTTTTATTACTTGTCGCTGGCGTTAGCTACCACTTAAAAAAAACAACCGGAGAGCAACTTATTTTCCATCACACCGTCTGATCAATTTGTCTTGGATTATAGGTGGAGAAGGGTTTATTTATTTATTTATTTACTTATATTATATAGATAGTAGAAAATTCGGATCCACGATCCCACGTGCTACCATAAGTTTTTCCTTTTTTTTTTTTTTTTTTTTTGCGAGAAAGGGAATGCTTCGGGTTCGGTGCCCTCTCGAAGTAATGCAATCGGGTGGTCCAATGAAAGCATACGTATTTTAAGGTGCTCGGATGGCTATGATTCCGATGGACAGTCGTTCGTCCGTTCTCGTGCGAGCTTTCGCAGCACGAGATGGGATTCCAATTGTGATTGACCGGAGGAGAATGCATGTGATTCCTTCAAGGAAAACATCTTATGAAATTAATAACTTCATAAATATGTTTTCCATACACTTCGCTTTGACTTCACCAGGCGCATGGGTAGACAATCCATGTAATAAATTGGCATGTATATAACTACATATACAGTAAAGAATTTGACGGTAGTTCATAGCCTCCTGGTTCCGTGATCCATCCTTCTTTGTCTTAGGGATTTAATATTTTTTTTGGGCTTACTTTTTCCCATTATAACTACTTGTATTGTCTAATGGGTATGGGTTCATATGTCTGGCAGACGTATTGCTATGCTGTTAGCCCAGAGAGCTTTGACTTCCTGTATTATAACGTGGTTGTCATATGAATGTAAGTACAGATTTTCCTGTTACCAAAAAAAAAAAAAAAAAAAATTGATGGTAGGCTATTTTAATCTCTAGAAGGTCAAGTCCCCGACCATTATGAGTATATAGAACATTTTAAGAGGTGATCATGGTGTCATGCATCAATCTTGTTAGGATATACCGACTGATCTCCGTATATCGACTTATTTTCGGATCGATCCAACCGACGCCCGACTCTACTCACCGGACCGACGAATGACTCCAACAATGACTCCCATAATGACTGCCGACAATGGCCGCCGACAATATCCGACCGAAAGTATACCGGCCAAACAGACTAATACTGCTTCCAATCGGTCGAACGGCCGAACCCACATCACCGACTCACTGTCGGAGGTGGCAGCCGACGTCTGACTTCCACAAGGCACCAGATCAACCAACGGTGTTCTCGAGTCATCACCCGACGTCCCGATAGTCGAATACCAACATATAGCAGCCAGTTCGCCCAAACGCCGTATAACCGCTATGGACTGTTGTCCTGTCAAGAACATTCGGTATGACCGTCCTGGGGCATTATCCTGCTAAGGACATGGATTAATTTCAGTGACTTGATAACCCACGATGATTTGATAACCTCTGACGATTTGATAACTCCCCAGTTGTCTGCACCATTAATGGCGGGACCATACCGCATTCTACTATAAAATGGGGTAAGGCAACAGTTTTGGTAAGCGCCTTTAAGCTCTTAAGCTCTTTAGCTCGCTCTCTCCCCCGCTGAGCCCCTGATTTTCCATTGTTGTCTAGTCTCCTCTCTGACTTGACCGTCGGAGGGTCCCCGTCGGAGGCATCTCCGGTCAGTGAGGACTTTTCTTGCAGGTGCGCGACCCCGACGATCGGACGACGGAGGGATTGGCCGCAACAGATTTTGCACGTCAGGTAGGGGGGTGTTCAACAGAGGTAAGACAGCGAGCTCTACAAAGCTTGAAAAACCTCTCGAGATGATGAAAATCAAGACTCAACGATCGAAAGCTATCGGGTCGGCGAGGCACTCTTCCCACCGGGAAGAGGCCCCTCCTTTACCCTCCATGGCGAAATCCAGCTCTTCGCATCCGGTGGTGACCACGGAGGCACAAATCATGACGATCGTGCGGCAAATGACTGTTCTGACGGATGCGGTCAAAAACCTCCAGCAACGACCGACTCAGTTGCCACAACCGCCGGCGGAACAACCGGTGGTGCACCCTATACCGTCCAGAAGCAGCTGCCGACGCTCGCGTCAACTTCTATCTCCTCCTCAAGAGCAGCCGTCTCAGCACTCCCACCGAGAAGAAGCGAGGCGGCCACGGTGCGACACCCACTGATCTCGACATCCTTCTCCTTCCTAGCTGGAGCAGACGAGGAAGGAGAAGCGACCGCGGACACCGTCCGCCTTACTCTCAAATTCGTCGGGAGGTTCGACCCCTCGGGTTTCTCAACACTGACGGTTAGATGATTACGAACGCAAGTTCGAAGAAATCGACCGTCAGCTTGCCCAGCTCTAGGCGAATGGTCAGAAATCTTCGAACGACATCGATTTTCGGACCACCCAATCTCTTTTCCGATTTATCCTCGACGAACCGATCCCTAGTCGGTTCAAGATGCCTCATGTGAAGCCTTACGACGGCTCCACCGACCCAGTTGACCATCTGGAGAGCTACAAGGCTCTCATAATAATTCAAGGGGCAACCGATGCCCTCCTCTGCATCGGCTTCCCCACCATGCTTCGTAAAGCTGCCAGCGCCTGGTACTCCGGCCTTCGCTCAGGATGTATCCACTCCTTCGGA
Source organism: Elaeis guineensis (assembly GCF_000442705.2). Lineage (NCBI taxonomy): Eukaryota > Viridiplantae > Streptophyta > Magnoliopsida > Arecales > Arecaceae > Elaeis > Elaeis guineensis. Next base: position 115,158,495 of record NC_025995.2, read on the forward strand.
TAGCTCGAGCATTCTTTCGTGGCCCATTTCAGCACCAGCCGGAAGCCGCCACGAATCTCGGACAGTCTTTTCTCCCTCAAGCAGGGAGAAAATGAGACACTCCGACACTTTGTGGCCCGATTCAACGCGGCCACACTTGAGATCCGGGACCTCAACGAAGATATAGCTATCTCGACCATGAAGAGGGGGCTAAGGGGGTCTCGATTCACATATTTCTTGGACAAGACCCTCTCCCAGATATATGCCGAATTACTGAAGCACGCGTATAAATACATGTGCGCGAATGAAGGAGCTTCCGATCGACGCCTGACCGAAGGCACGGGCCAGAAGGAGAAGCGGAAGAAAAATCGAGCTCCTGCCGAACCCAGCAAACCCCTCACTGATAAACGGGTCTCGCTCGGACGACGGAGTTCGAGATCACTTCAACGATGGAGTCCGAGACCGATGCATCACCGGTATGACTCCTACACCCCTCTCTCTGCTCCTCGTGCACAGATCTTGATGGAGATCGAAGGAGCGGAATATTTGCGATGGCCCCCACCTTTGAAGGCAAAGGGCCTCGATCGAAGAAAATACTGTCGATTTCATCGGGGCCACGATCACAACACCGAACAATACATCCAACTCAAGGATGAAATAGAGGCCCTCATACGACGAGGGTATCTCAGAAAGTATCAAAGGGATCCGCCGGCTTGACCCCTTCCCGACCGACAACCCCAACCGACTGAAGAGGCAGCGAATAATCAGTCTACTGCTGGAGTCATCAACATGATCTCCAGACGACTGGACTGAGGAACGACTGCTGAAGGGGAGTCGACGAAGAGGCCGCGCTAGGATGATGTAATCATCTTTACAGATGAAGATGCTCGGAGAATCCAAACTTCCCATGATAACGATGTTGTTGTCTCAGCGACAATAGCCAACTATGATGTAAAAAGGATTCTTGTTGATAATGGAAGCTCAACTAACATTTTGTTTTACTCGACCTTCTTCTGAATGCGACTGTCGACCGACCGACTCAGGAGAGTCTCTACGTCCCTAGTGGGTTTCACCGGGGAGGCCATCGCAGTGGAAGGAGAAATTACTCTTCTCGTGACAGCTAGGGTCGAACCACGACAAAGCACCATCCACATGATCTTCACGATCGTCCAAGTACCTTCGGCCTACAACGCCATACTTGGAAGACCCGGACTAAATGCCCTCAGAGCGATAGTCTCGACATACCACTTGCTGGTCTGGTTCCCGACTAAAAATGGAGCTGGGAAAATGCACGGGGATCAACAGCTCATTCGACGATGCTTCCAAATCTCTACTTAAAATAATAAATCGAAGGACTCCCTATCAGTCGACAAGCTGGACCAACGAGAAGAGGAGGAACGGGGTGAACTGACTGAACAGCTGATTTCCATCTCGATGATAAAGAATCCTGAACAGGTTGTCTGGGTCGGGTCGCAGTTGTCCGATCCAGAGCGACAGCAATTGATAGAGCTGTTAAAAGCCAACACCGACATATTCGCTTAGTCGGCAGTGGATATGTCCGACATACCTTCGGAAATAATGACTCACCGACTCAATATCGCCCCTGGCATGAAGCCGGTGAGACAGAAGAAGCGGTCTTTCCCCCTCGAAAGACAGAAGGCCATCGACGAGGAAATAGACAAGCTGCTCGAGACAGGCTTCATCAGAGAAACTACATATCCCAACTGGCTCGTCAATATCGTCATGGTGAAGAAAGCCAACGAAAAGTGAAGGATCTGTATCGACAACACCGATCTGAATCGAGCCTGCCCAAAGGACAACTTTCCACTGCTGAAGATCGATCAACTGATGGATGCGACATCCGATCATCGATTGCTCAGCTTCATGGATGCCTTCGTCGGATATAACCAGATCCGGATGGCACCCAAGGATGAAGAGCATACGGCCTTCGTGACCGCAAAGGACCTTTACTGTTACAGAGTGATGCCCTTCGGTCTGAAAAATATCGGGGCCACCTACCAGCGCCTCGTCAATAAGATCTTCAAAGCTCAAATCGGGTGCAACATGGAGGTGTACGTGGACGACATGCTGGTGAAGAGCGCACAGGCTTCAGATCATGTCCAAGACTTGGAAGAAATCTTTCGTACTCTTCGGCAACATCGAATGAAGCTAAATCCGACTAAGTGCGCCTTCGGAGTAACTTCAAAAAAGTTCCTCGGGTTCCTCGTCTCTCAGCACAGAATTGAGGCCAACCCCGAGAAGATAAAGGCGATCATCGACATGCGGCATCCGAACACCAAAAAGAAAGTGCAGCAGCTCAATGGAAGGATCATCGCACTCAGCCAATTCATTTCTCGATCGACTGAGAGATGCCTCCCGTTCTTCAAAACCCTGAGGCAGACAAAGGACTTCTCTTGGCCGAATGAGTGCCGGCAAGCCTTCGAAGATTTGAAGTACCTGACTTCTCCACCCCTGCTTGTAAAGCCAGAGGTCAGAGAAACATTGTATCTTTACTTGGCTACCGCTCCAGAGGTGGTTAGTTCGGTGCTCGTCTGGGAGAATAAGAGCCGAACTCACCAGCCCTTATATTATACCAGCAAAATGCTCCACGAAACCGAAACTCGGTACTCAAGGGCGGAGAAGATGATATTTGCCTTGGTCATATCAGCGCAACGACTCCGTCCATATTTTCAAGTGCATACCATCGTAGTCCTCACCAACCAGCCCCTGAGGACGATCCTCCATCGCCCCGACACATCAGGACGACTGACGAAATGGGCGATGAAGCTGAGCGAGTTCGACATCCAATACTGACTGTGATCTGCTTTGAAAGCCCAAGTCCTGGCTGACTTTATTGCAAAATGTCCGACAGCCGACCAAATGTCGGAAGACGGGAGCTCCAAAGAAGCTGCGACCTCTGAATATGACCCCGGGTCAACCTGGGTGTTACACATAGATGGAGCTTCCAATGCCCAAGGGAGCGGGGTTGGGTTCCTGCTCACCAACTCGGAGGGAGTAGTTATCGAGTACGCCCTCTGATTCAACTTCAAAGCTTTCAATAATCAAGTCGAGTATGAAGCGCTTCTCACTGGCTTGAGAGTGGTGAAGGAGCTCGGGATCAACAGCCTCAGAGTCTTCTCCGACTCCCAGCTAATTGTGGGGCAAGTCAAAGGCGAATTCGAAGCGCGGGATTCGACCATGGCGAAATATTTTCAGAATATGAGAGATCTCGTGGCACACCTCAAGTATTTTGAGATCTCCCACATTCTCAGGTCAGAGAATGCTCGGGCCGACGTACTCTTCAGGCTTGCGACGTTCGCCTATGGTGCCTTGGGCCGGACACTCGTGGAGAGTCTCGAGCAACCGAGCATCGACAGGACTGAGGAGGTGCTACAACTGACGACCGAGCCAAGCTAAATGGACCCGATCGTTCAATATCTGACTGACGGAACCAGCCCTAAGGATCCCATGGAAGTCAAGCGACTCCAGTGGACGGCCTCCCAATATGTAATGATGGACGGGCGACCTACAAAAGGTCGTTCTCCCTTCCCTTGCTAAAGTGCCTCAGACCGACGGATGCAGACTACGCACTCAGAGAAGTGCACGAAGGGATCTGCGGAAGTCACTTGGGGGGCAAATTCTTGACCTACAAAGTCCTACGGCATGGTTACTACTGGCCCACCATGAAAAAAGATGCGGTTGACTTGGTTCGGAGGTGTGAGCCATGTCAAAAGTACGCCAACTTACAACACCGGCCCGCCAACCAGCTGACTTCCATTGTCGCCCCATGGCCTTTCGCCCAATGGGGAGTCGACATACTCGACCCTTTCCCTCCGACGTCTGGCCAAAGAAAGTTCATAGTCATCGCGATCGACTACTTCATCAAGTGGATGGAGGTCGAACCCCTGGCGCAAATCACCGAGCATAAGATGGAAGACTTTATCCATAAGTCCATCATCTCTAGATTCGGACTGCCACACACTATCATCACCGACAATGGACGACAGTTCGACAACCATGACTTCAGAGAGTTCTGTGCAAGATTTCATATCACGCATAAGTTGACCTCGATTGGGCATCCACAATCCAATGAAAAAGTCGAAGTAACCAACCGGACCATTTTGCATGGGTTGAAGACTCTACTGAACGAAGCCAGAGGCCTCTGGGTTGAGGAGTTACACTCGGGCCTGTGGGCATACCGAACGACACCCCGTGTCCCAACCGAAGAATCTCCTTTCAATTTGGCCTATGGGACGGAGGCAATGATCCCACTAGAGATCGGGCTACCATCGACTAGAGTTGAGCAATACTGTAAACCAGGCAACTTCGAGTGTCGGAGAGCTGACTTGGACCTCCTATCCGAGCTCCGATATGAGGCTCAACTCCGCATGACTTCCTACCGATAAAGAGTGGCCCGATACTACAACGCTAAAGTTAGGCCAAAGTCTTTCAGACCTGGAGACTTGGTTTTAAGGAAGGAGAAAATCTCGAAGCCTCAGGATCAAGGAAAACTGTCCCCGAACTGGGAAGGACCCTACAAGATAGCAGACACCTGCAGACCGGGCGCCTACCGACTTGAGACCCTGGAAGGGACGACCATTCCTCGGACTTGAAATGTCGACAACCTGAAATTGTATCATCAATGAATTCTGTATGCCCTTGCTTGGAATACAACTCAATTTTCAAACTCCAGAGTCTACAAAGTTCAGCTCTCCACCGAGGGTCGACCCTCGCCAGAAGTACGAGCCTCGATGCCCCGACTTGGGCCCAACATCTCATTGGGAACCTACGGCTCGATCGTCGAATCTACGTCTTGATCGCTGAATCTACGTCTCGATCGCTGAATCTACATCTCGATCGTCGAATCTACATCTAGATCACCGAATCTACGGCTCGATCACCGATGACGCATCGAATTCTTATGAGAACCGTTCTGTCTACACTAACAGAAGGCCAGCGCTGGTGATGAAACCTCTCTAAGTTGAAGCCGCACTCCTTCCGCAGTCGACTCTCGATCAACGCGGCTAGCTAACTTGCCGACTTAGCTTTGGCTAAGAAGGACAAAACGCCAAGATGACTGCAGTCGCATTTGCGACATACCGACTCGGTCACGATCGTTGAAGGATATTTGGCTTACCACCGTTTATCATACGTCCCGACATGCACGCCCGACCAAGGGCCGGACAACGGATATTCGACTTGTCGTCGTTATCCTAACTGAATACGTCGAACGTCACTCGACTATCAGATTCAACGGAATGATCGTGTTAACGAGCTACGTTCGGAGATTGGCCGACACTCGGCCCAACGTGCACATCTGACCAAGGTCCGAGTGGCGGATGCTCGACCTACGGTCGGGACGGCTCTCGACCATCGGATCCTACGCTATTTATACGACAGTCAGGACGTCAGCCTGTGATCGGAGCTTGCACTGCCCTTAGCACGGCGCACGCCACTGACTACTTTGATCGACTACGCTAGATCCTACTGAACGTCCTAACGAGGTTTGTCGGAGCTACGACCTATACTCTCGGAGATGGCTCGACGAGACATACACTTTGAACCGCATGCGGGGAAAGTTTGAAAAGTCTTTGATTTCATTTAGTTGAAGTGACTTACAAAATTGGGCCGAAGCCCGATTATAAATATCAAAGACAAAACAAAAATAAAAGAATACAAAAATAACGGAGCAGACACTCCGACTATTCGTCGGAGTCGACTTCCTGCATCGAGGATAGTTCGGGAGCAATCGGTGTACCCGCTCAGGTCAGAGTGGGACCAGAGGTTGGAGCCACCTCACCTTCGATAACTCGTTCCACCAGCCCAGGGTCGGCCCCCTCCGCAGCCGTCGGATCCTCCGGCATTGGGTCGGCATCCCCCTCTGCAACTTGATCTTCTGACCCTGGAGGGACGACGCTACTCAGGTCGAGCTTCAGGTACAGACTCTGAATCGCATCCCGGGCATCCTCGTACCCCACCCGATAGGAAGCGAAGCTGCTCTCGAGAAGCTCCTCCCGGTACTCGTCCGAGCCGCGGAAGTCCTCCACCACCCGGCTCAGTGCCTCTTTGGCCGACTATGCCTCTGCCTTCGCTATATCGGCATCGGCTTGGGCGAAGGACAAGTTCTCCTCGGCCTTAGCCAGGTTCTCCAGGCTAACCCGAAGTTATTCGCGCTCGGCCTCGAGCTCTCTGACGCAGCCGTCCTGCTCACGCCATAGTCGATGAACGAAACGTGTCTTGCGTTGGACCTGCTCGTGAGCTAAGTAAAGTTCGGCCTCCGAGGTGGCTAGGCCATTGGTGAGTCGGGAGATCTCCTCCTCGAGCCTAGCCTCACGGTCGACCGACAGCTTCAGCCAGTCCACCAGCGTCGCCTTCTCGGCTTCGACGGTTTCGGCCCGATTCTTCCAGGCCGTCCGGACATCGCCGAACCTCCGGTACTTGGCCTCCAGCTCAAACATATTGTAGATCAGCTGCAAGTAGAAGGCCGATCGTCAGAAAAATAAAATGATGAAAATAATAATGAAGAAGAAAGAAGAAGAAGAAGAGCTCACCTGGATCATGGTCGGATGAAAGGAAGAGAGCATCTCGATCACCGATCGACTCTTCAAGAGCTCCCGGTCGGTCGGGAGAATGGTTGCCTGACACAACCTCCTAGCCAAATTGGGGTTGGCCAGGGCCGACGCTCCTTCGGGAACCCGAGCGTCGAACGATGTGACGTTGTCCGCCGACCTTGTGTCATCCGCCGGCGCCATCGGAGCCTTCCTCCGATCAGTCGCCCAGGCCCGAAAATCGGAGAGGGATGGAAAACTTGAACTCGACTGAGTTCCTCCCGAGGGTGCGATGGGAGCCACCGCAGGTCGTTAGGCTCACGTGCTTCGGCCCGAACCTCTTCCATAGGTGGGGGCACCAACGCTCTTTTGGCTGCCCCCTCTGCCGCCCCTTCCTCGGATGGTGCCTCGGGTGGCACCGCTGACGCCGACAGGGCGATGACCGGTTCAAAGCCCGACGCCCGTTCGGGGTCAGGCTGCGCTGCCGTCATCGCAATGTCGGTCGGGGATGATGTCTGAGGCCTCTTGGGGGACCGCAAAGGTCTGACCCCGGGCGCCGGTCTCTTCCTCACTGCATGTTGCCGAATGTCGGTATCTGTCAGTCTTACTCTCGGTGGCATGCCTGCAATTTCAACAAAGGATTAGCGCAAGTCCGAAGATGGATGAAAAAACTAAAAGATGACCGACAGACCGAACAGTACCTAAGCGGAGAACCGAACTCAGGCCGGCGTCGTACAGAGCTTGCTCGATGACGAGCTCTCTCTGCTTCGGCACCGACACATCCTTCAAGAAGTAAAAATCCTCTCGGTCTCCAGCCTCCATCCGACTGTTTTTATTCGGCTGAGTCCGAGGGTCGCCCCAGCAAAAAGGAAACCCCCAAGGTAGCGAAGAAGAAGCAAAGAAAAATTGGTTCTTCCACCCGTGGATCGACGATGAAAGACCGGTAATGAACGAAAGACCCTTCCGGAGATTGAAGAACCACCACCCTCGGGCTTTCGGATGGGGTTGGAGGACGAAGAACGTCCGGAAGAGAGAGATGTGGGGAAAGATCGGCAAAAATCGACACAACAAAGCAAAGCTGATTATTAATCGGACTGAGTTTGGCGCCAGTTGCGCCGGGCAAAGCCCGTAATAATCCAAGACATTCCGGATGAACTCCGAAATTGGGAAGCGAAGACCTGCCCGAAGGTCCTCGACATAAAAGGCCACCTGGTCCGGAGACGAATTGTTAACCCGACCCTCAGCCTTAGGGGCGAAGAGTTCAAACTGCTCCGGGATACCGTACTACTCCCTGAGCCATTCGACGTTCGGCCCTGAAAGTAAAGAAGCCTCCACCTTCGGGGTCGATCGGGAATCGTCGGTTGGGTTCTCCGATGGACTTTCTCGAGGAGAGGTTCTAGCCATAATGCAAGCCCCAAAAAGGAGAACAAAAAGAAAAATGCCAAAGGAGAAAGGATGCAAGGAGACAAGAATGAAAAAACTTCGAGAAGAGCTTTCGAAGGAGGACGAAAACGACTATCTGAAACTGGGAGACAACTCGACAGAGCCTCAGCGCCAGAAACAGGGCAGCAAAAAGTAAAGTTTTCGATGTAAGTGGCCGTATATATATAAGGCCCTTTGACGGTCGAGATGAAAGCACGTCGAACGAGGGTTTTCCAGATGTCGACACGTGGCAGCGTCTGAGCCCTTCCTCGGTCCGACGATTCGACGCACCTGTCCCAGATCGAGCCACGTCGCCTCCATCCCTGTGAGCGGTTCCGACCCAATAGCCCCCTGACACGTGGCAGAAAAATCGTATCTCGGAATTAATTAACCGACGACGGTTTGCATTCCCAATGAGATGATGGTTTGCGTTTCCAATGAGATGGCGGTTTGCGTTCCCAATGAGACGTCTAACACCTCATCGTTCATTGGTACGGTTGCCAGAGTCGGAGCATGACGTGATGAAAAAACCACTCCTTTCGCCCGAAGCCATCACCCACATGGAAACACGAGCCAACACGACATCCGACTCAGGAGTGAGGGGGGTAACTGTTGGGATATACCGACTGACCCCTGTACACCGACTTACCCTCGGATCGGTCCGACCGACGCCCGACTCTACCCATCGGACCAACGGACGACTCCAACAACGACTCCGATAATGACTGCCGACAATGGCTGCCGACAATATTCGGCCGAAGGTATGCCGGCCAAACAGACCAATACTGCTTCCAACCGATCGAACGGCCGAACCCACATCACCGACTCACTGTCGGGAGTGGCAGCCGACGTCCGACTTCCACAAGGCACCAGATCAGCCGACGATGTTCTCGAGTCATCACCCGACGTCCCGACAGTCGAATACCGACATATAGTCGACCAGCCCACCCAAACGCCGTACAACCGCTATGGGCTGTTGTCCTGTCAAGGACATGCGGTATGGCCGCCCTAGGGCATTGACCTGCCAAGGACATGGATTAATTTCAGTGACTTGACAACCCATGGTGATTTGACAGCCCCCAGCGATTTGACAACTTTCCAGTTGTCTGCACTATTAATGGCGGGACCATACCGCATTCTACTATAAAACGGGATAAGGCAACAGTTTTGGTAAGTGCCTTTAAACTTGTTAGAATTTGACGCCTCGAGATTCAGCCCACATTGAGCCCACAGTGAGGTTCGCGGCGAAAAACGGAGTCCAATGAGACCAAGATCACCAGAAACGGAGCTCGAATGGAGGAGATACGAGCTTTTGAAGTCGGCACGAGAATCGAGGCGGTGGAGGACCGGCGGCGGGCGGCAGCGGCACGGCCGCAGGCGGCGGCGCGCGGGATGCGCGACCCAGGCCCTCGCGGGACGCGCGACCCAGGCCCGCGCAGTGGGGGCCCGCGGCCCACCCGGGCGCGCGGCCCAGGCGGGCGCACAGGCCCGCGCGCGGGGGCCGGCCCAGGCCAGCGGCCTGCTGGCCCCCTTGCCCCGGTCCACCGTGGACCGGGTGGTCCACGACGCGGCCTGTGGACCGCGTGGGCATTTCCCACGCATTTCTCGCGGTCCACGGCACTATTCCGTGAACCGGAGCGCGATCCGACGGCATGGGTGGCTCCCGATCTTGATCGGACGGTCTGGGACGTGATTTGGGTTGATTAAGGAGTCCTAATCACGATCTAAGTCGTGATTAAGATCTATAAAACCCTGTGATGAAACAGAGAGTGTGTGGATTCGATTTTTGCGCCGTACGAAGTCCGTACGAGTCCGATTGAAGAGAGAGAGAGGCGAGAGCGCTGTGAGAGAAGGAGCATGAGGCTCCTGGATAGCGGTCGCCAGGCTCTTCAGGGGTTCAGGGGGGTCTCTAAGAGAGAGAGAGCTTTTGTGAGGGGAACTTCAGATGAGAGAGAATTGGGTGTACAAGGGTTGAGGGTGAGGTCTCCTCTTGTAAAATTTTCTTTTCATAGTGAAGTTTGCATGCCGCGTGGAGGCGAGCCCTTTTGTGGCTGATCCACGTATTTTGATTGTTTTTCCTTTTGTTTTGTTTCTTCTTTCTTCCTGCTGCATCGCGTGGTACTGAAAGGATCTTGGGAGGTGGTGTCCTAGCCAGACATCCACCCAACAAGTGGTATCAGAGTAAGGCGGTACAAGGACGCAGATTGCAGTGGTGGTGAGCAAGACTGAAGATGGAGAAGACAGGAACAATCAAGATGGAGATCAACAAGTTTGATGGTAAGAGCAATTTCTCCTTGTGGCAGGCAAGGGTGAAGGAAGTGCTCATCCAACAGGGGTTGATCGATGCTCTCTTGTGCGATGAGAAGCCGACCACCATGGAGGTGCGGGATTGGAAACGGCTACAAATGCAGACAGTGAGTACCATTCGCATGTACCTGACAGATGAGGTGGTGATCAATGTGCTGAGCGAGACTTCCCCGACGGTGCTGTGGTTGAAGCTCGAGGAGTTGTACATGGCGAAGTCTCTCACCAACACTCTTTTCCTCTGGAGGCAGTTTTACCAACTGCAGATGACTGAGGGACAGAGCGTGCAGGAGCATCTGAGCCACTTCCAGAAGATCCTCACCGACCTTCTCAGCTTTGGTGAGAACGTTGAGGAGAAGACCAGGGCGCTGGTTTTACTGGCGTCGCTTCCCTCTTCGTACGAGTCCTTGGTGACTGCTCTTCTAGTGGGGAAGAGCACTATCAAGATGGACGAAGTCACCGTGGCGATACTCCAGAACGAGGTTCTCAGGAGGGAGAACCCAGCTTCGAGCTCAGGTGGCGATAGCTCAGCTTTGGTGGCTTCTGGAGGAGCAGGAGGCGGTAGACGGAGCGACAAAAGATCGCAACGAGGGCGGTCTAAGTCCAGGAGGGACTTGAGCAAAACCAGATGTTACCGGTGTGAAGAGTTGGGGCATCTAGCCAGAGATTGCCCTCAACTGAAAAATCGGACGATGGCTGCTGTAGCGACGGCCGGCAGTGATTTAGATGGAGATGTCTTTGAGATATCTGACGAGGTATCTGCTTCTTCCCAGCAGTGGATATTAGATTCTGCATGCCCCTATCATGTATGTTGCAGAGAAGAGCTGTTTGACTCCCTGGAGAATAGTGAGGGCACTGTATATCTGCCGGATGGATCGAGCTGTGCGATCAGAGGCATTGGGACGGTCAGCTGGAGGACACATGACGGTGCAGCGAGGAGATTGGGGGAGGTCCGATACATATCCGATTTCAGGCAGAATCTTATCTCACTTAGCAGACTGGATTCGAGAGGCTACAGGACGGTAGCTGGTGGAGGAATCCTGAGGGTTCTACGCGGCAATAGGATTGTGCTGGAGGGGAAGAAGGGGAGCAGAGGACATTATTACATGGCAGGGAGCCCAGTGCGAGGTGGAGCTTCGGGAGCCAGGTGGAGCTCAGAGCGAGGTGGAGCTCCAGGAGGCGGATCGGACACGAGACAGGAGACTCGGGAGGACGAGAGGCGACGTCGCAAGGTAAGATTCCTATTGCCGCAGGATGATGCCCCGAGCAGGTCTCAGGTCAGGAGGAGCACAGCATACGACGGAGATGGAATCGAGCAGCCTGGCTCGACTCCCATGTTTGTCCATCCATGATCAGCAGGCGATTGCCCCAGGGCATGGGGGCGCGGAGATCCGAAGCTCTCGAAGTTTGGAGGAGATCGAATATCAAGTCGAGGTGAAGATTGTTAGGATTTGACGCCTCGAGATTCAGCCTACATTGAGCCCACAGCGATGTTCGCGGTGAAAAAAGGAGTCCAATGAGACCAAGATCATCTGAAACGGAGCTCAGATGGAGGAGATACGAGCTTTTGAAGTCGGCACGAGAATCGAGGCGGCGGCGGGCTGCAGCGGCGCGGCCGCAGGCTGCGGCGCGCGGGACGCGCGACCCAGGCCCGCGCAGTGGGGGCGCGTGGCCCAGGCGGGCGCGCAGCCCAGCCGGGCGCGCGGGCCGGCCCAGGCCAGCGGCTTGCTGGCCCCCTTGCCCCGGTCCACTGTGGACCGGGTGGTCCACGGCGCGGCCTGTGGACCGCGTGGGCGTTTCCCACGCGTTTCTCACGGTCCACGGCACTATTCCGTGGACCGGAGCGCGATCCGACGGCATGGATGGCTCTCGATCTTGATCGGACGGTCTGGGACGTGATTTGGATTGATTAAGGAGTCCTAATCACGATCTAAGTCGTGATTAAGGTCTATAAAATGCTGTGATGAAACAGAGAATGTGTGGATTCGGTTTTTGCGCCGTACGAAGTCCGTACGAGTCCGATTGAAGAGAGAGAGAGAGGCGAGAGCGCTGTGATAGAAGGAGCAGGAGGCTCCTGGACAGCGGTCGCCAGGCTCTTCAGGGGTTCAGGGGGGTCTCTAAGAGAGAGAGCTTTTGTGAAGGGAACTTCAGGTGAGAGAGAATTGGGTGTACAAGGGTTGAGGGTGAAGTCTCCTCTTGTAAAATTTTCTTTTCATAGTGAAGTTTGCATGCCCCGTGGAGGCAAGCCCTTTTGTGGCTGATCCACGTATTTTGATTGTTTTTCCTTTTGTTTTGTTTCTTCTTTCTTCCTGCTGCATCGCGTGGTACTGAAAGGATCTTGGGAGATGGTGTCCTGGCCAGGCATCCACCCAACAAAACTCTTGAGCTCTCTAGCTCGCTCTCTCCCCCGCTGAGCTCCTGATTTTCCACTGTTATCTAGTCTCCTCTCTGACTTGACCGTTGGAGGATCTCCGCCAGTAGGCATCTCCAGTCAGTGAGGATTTTTCTTACAGATGTACGACCCCGACGATCGGGCGACGGGGGATTAGCCGCAACAAATCTCAAAATCCCAATGTATTTAACTCTATAACAGACTTAATTATATCTAGAAATATGCACCGCCAAGTAACAGCGAGTTTAAAATGGAATGTAGTTAGCGAAAGGAATTGATAGAGACAATTTCTCTCTACATGCGTTGTCCGAGAGTCCAACAACAAACACTATGGTTCTCCACACAGTAACAAACTCCTTCATGTAGAGTTCTGTGGGTTATGCGACTATAAGGTCATTCCATTAGCTAGCCCAACCATAAAAGGATTTTTCATTAAAATAACATAGTTGAAGTAGATAAAGATGTCTCAGGTTCAAAAGACTTTTTTCATCTAAAAGTAGACAGATTAGGTGCAACGCACTAGATCTGAAAAATGTTATCAGAGGCTTGAAACTAGCTTTTAAGGTCTCACATGAAAACGATTTGTTTGTATCATCTCTCTTTCTCTCATCTGTCGGGCAATCACAGATGAAAGGTCCAATGGAGCAAGTGACTAGGTAGGTATCAAATTGCGTCTTATTATTCATAGATTAACCGGATAAATTCCTGGTCAAAGCGGCTGAGAAGGAAATAAAATGATAATTCCCTATAAAATAGACATTAGAAAGCGATGCAATTGTGTAAGATCAGTAATTTTCTACTAGGTCGGTTGGGTTAACGTTTTCAGCGCGAAAGAGCAGATTAGAATACACTTTCTTATCTTTTTGGACGGTGGGTCTAAGGGGCGGCTCAAGCTCTGTTAGAAGTCGTGCTTCACATAATGGAAACGTTGACGCAGAATCCGATGTAGCCTGGATCATGTTACCACACTAAACGTCGCCTCTTATGGCCTGACTGAGCCACAAGCGGCAGTCCCAGATTGTAGTGCGAGCTCAAAGTAGAGGTGCCTTAACGTGCAGTCATAAGCATCGCACATTGCACCAAAATCGCAGGCCAGTGTGGCATCCTACTCCATTAGGCCTATTTAAAGTTTTCCAATCCAACTAAATTTAAGCAGGAATAACATAAAAGGTGATGATATCTTATATTACGTTTGGTGCATCGCTAGACAATCTTGAAAAATAATTTGGATTGTCTTCAAGATAAATTATCATCATTAAATTATCATTAATATTGATTACTGTGTTTGATACATGTAAATAGTGTTGCACTAAAATTGCTGAAAATCTTAATTAACATATTTGGTATGATAATCAGATTATCAGTAATATAAAATCAAATTTCTAAAATACCCTCTTAACCTTATATTATATTATATTATATTATATTATATTATTATATATAATGATATTTATATAATTATTATAATATATTATATTATACTATATTATTATATGTAATAATATTATATTATATATTATGTTATATTAATAAAATATATTCTTATAATATATTATAATATTAACATATTAATATATTATAATATAATAGTATAACAATATAGTTAATATATTGTTATACATAATAATATTTATATAATATACATTACAATATATATCAATATATAATATTATATGATAGTATAATAATGTATTATTATATTATCATATAATATACTATATTATTATATATAATATTATTATGTCATATGCTATATTATATTAATATAAGATATTAATATAATATAATATATATTATTATAATATATAATAATAATATAATATATAGTAATATAATATTAATGATATTTATATAATTAATATAATATAATATATTTTAATATAGTATATTGTAATATTATATTATAATATTATAATAAACTATTATAATATAATATATTATATTATTTTAATATAATATATTAATATAACATATTATACTATATTATTATATATAATAATATTATATTTTATATTATGTTATATTAATAAAAGATATTATTATAATATATTATAATATTCATATATTAATATATTACAATATATTATAATATAATAATGTAACAATATAATTAATATATTGTTATATAGAATAATATTTATATAATATATATTATAATATATTAATATAATATATAATAATATATGATTATATAATAATAAATTATTATAATATAATATACTATATTATTATATATAATAATATTATATTTTATACTATATTATATTAATATAAGATATTAATATAATATAATATATATTATTATAATATATTATAATAATAATCAAATAATATATAGTAATATAATATTGTAATAATATAATAATATAATAATGATGTAATATAATATAATATAATATAATTTATTGTTATATATAATAGGATTCATATAATATATATTATAATATGTTATCATATACTATATTATTGTAATACAATATAGTTAATATAAAAATATAATAATAATATATTATATTATAATATATTATATCATATTATTATATATAATAAAGAAAGGGTGAGAGATGCCTGAGAAGAGGAATGGAGAGATGGATTTTGTATGAATTTTTTTTTTAAAAATAATTTTATCTAAAATTTTTTTACAATATTGCCACCTGCATACCCATCTCTCCCTAAAACAATCCTAAGAAATAATTTGGATTGCCAAAGTAACTTGAATTGCCATCCAAAAAAACATACCAAATACAGTAATATGATGGACTCATTTTAAATTACCAACAATGTAGATAGATTACCAGCTACCAAACGTAATTTTAGGAAGAGATTTTAAAATCACAACAATTTAACTGATAGTGGTAAATTTTGGCACGAATTAACTAATGTCACAGCAAACGATACCAAGGCAAATGATTCTTCCCTTCTAATTTCAAACGGGTGTGGTAAACATTATAATGTGTTCTCAGAAGCACATCATATTTTATTAAAATGAGGATTCATGTGCTATGGTTTGACCACTGACAGAATAAATAACCATGATTTACTAAAAAACAGGATGAATCCACCACCGAAAGTTGGATGCGAACCAAAAAAAGTGCAGCATGTGGAAAGGCGCCAAAGTGTGTCGAGTAATCTGACATTAGAAAACACCGGCATAGCCTGGGCCCAGCACAAAAGAGGTTCGTCCATGCTGAACGAACAAACTGAGAAAAATAAATAGATAAACAGAGGGGTCCATAAGGATATTGTAACTGGCATGACTAGAATTTTCATTAAAAAAAAAAAAAAAAGGCTGGCATGACTAGAAAAAAATAAACCGATGAAGCTACAGAAAGAAAACGTACAGCTAGAACAGTATTTGAGAAGTTATTCAAAAAAAAAAAAAAAAAGGTTATCCACGTGAATTAGAAGAACTCGTGTCTCAAGCATATAAATCCAGCTATGTCAGTGACTGAAAGAAAGCTTTATGCGTGTATTACTCCGTCTTTTAATGCAAGTTAGAAACAGAACTACCCATAGATGTAGTAGCAGGCTACCACCAATGATTTAAGCTGCCATATTAAAGTGGAATTTAAATTCCCATATGTCAAGTGTGTCCATTTTGGCGTTTCTCAATTAAGAAGCCTTGGGTATGGTTTTTAATATTTTCAAAAGATTGCAACTTAGCACCTGGAACCTTTCGTACTAACATTGACAGATGCTGTCCATCTTATCTCTCCATTTTGGTCTCTACGTGACCAAGCAGAACTTGCCACAGAAGGAGCTGATCAACAAAATATCCTCAAGAGTCTTAATTTCTTAAGCTTTCAAGGATGCTCCACTCGGCTGCAAAGTCAATTCACGTATAAATTCCTTTCTATATTTGATCTGGAAGGAAACCGGATCGAGAATACTATAGAACCCAATTAAGCAGAGTGGACTAATAAATTGCAGCAGCATTTAGTTTGAAATTAATAAAGCAGAAAACATGCAAAAATTGCTACATGAAGCAAACATGAAGACCAAGCTAGCTATACATGTCAAGCAGCTTTATCAAATTTTACAAACACCAACAACTTAGTTTCACAGTTTCTATGCCTATCACGGGTTTCAGCGATCTCTCTGAGCACTAACTATTGTTGGACCTGTTATTTTCTTGCTGACGATGAGTGTGCTAGTATGCTCATCATGGTAGAGCATATTAAAGCACCCACACAAGCAAAAGTATGATTGATGCAGTACCTTCACCAATGATGCAATTAAAGGAACTCAGTCAAGGACTAAGGTGAAGTACTACAAATGGTCAAGTTGTAACATTCTGGAAGCACGGATTGATCTAAACGAGAATAAACATAAAGCCAGTCAAAAAACAGCATGAACAACAGAAGTGGGTCATACCACATGTCTAATGTGGAATGGTTAGTGTGTTAGAGATCAGGAAGAAGAAATATTTAATTTTTAAAAAAAGAATTTCTCAGATGCCTGAGAGGTACATAAATACTGCAGGAGATCAAGTATTTAATGAAATGATTCTAGGATAGTCAATATTCGTTTTGTTACTGTTAAAAACTGCTTAGTCTTAATGGGATTTAACGTACAGTAAACCACTCCCAACCAACTCTATTGGAGCCGATTATCTGACATCTAAGATCAGTGACTTCTCCATTTACCTTGCCAACCACAATTGTAAGAACATTGCTAGTCTCATTCTGTTTGCACATTGTAAATACTTCTTCATAATTGATCATGGTTTAGAGTGATCAAAGGTGCCTGGTCCTTTTACATGCCTCAAGTACGAGGACTTAAAATTTGTGAAGAAAAAAATAGGGGATAGAGATAAAAAGTAAGAAATAAATGTGATGGAGAAATGGGTGTGATACAACAAAATAAAAAAATTAATCATGATAAAAGGAGGAATAAGTCCTCCCCAGGGCTCCCAGTCATGACCAATTCCATAACTCAAACCCCACATAAAATAACAAATCAACTTCTTTGCTTATAGGCGAGACTCAAGCTGCAATCTTGGTGAAAGAAAGATATCCCCCCCCACCAACTTCACAAGCTTCAAACTCTGTGCTTCGGAAGGTTGATTCTCCCCATACGTTTTTTGGTGAACATTCTCCCCATACGTTTTTTGGTGAACATTCTCCCCATACTTCAAGATAACACATATCTACTAATCCTTTATCAATTATGGAATTTTATTTACTAAATCTGAATATGAGGTTTGAAGCTCTCTTTACTTGTATCTATCATCCAAATGATTCAGCCTCACAGGCTTTAGAGCTTTTAGAGGAATGTTTTTCATGTTAAAGACTGCCATTAAGGAGCACTACGACAGTTCAAGCTTCTTTTACGTGCAACTCAAATATTAATACTCTTGTAAGAATGTATTTGGATTGTATTCTCTTCTCTGCCATATAAATTTGATTCAATAATAGGTAAGTTTACAACAGTACAAAAGCTATAGCTGCATTTATGGAATCCAACATGTTTTTGTAACATAATTGAAAACATTTTCTAGATCTAATGACTTGAGTTACCAATTAAGCAACAACTCTGGCCCTGTCAGTTGGTATTTGCAATATCAAATTGTTTTGGCACTTTTGTACCATTAACTTTATGATCACTTATTTCACTTAATCTACAGTAGTCACTGTCTATCAAAACGTATTCCAATATCCTACAAGAGAAACATATTCTTATGGAACTATAGTTAGTTTTAAAAAAAAGGGATTAGATTCAAACTAAGCATAAAAATGAATGTAAGCACTTAATGGGCATAACAGGCTGCCAAACTGACCAGTTACAAAATCATAAAGATGAAACAAACACCAATAGAGTAGCCCAAAGTAGGGTTTAATGCCTCACTTGAGGTTTACACTATCATTTTGGCAACTCAGTTGAGCAGTCTCCACATATTTCCGTCCACTGCTTTCAACAAATAGATCAGGATAGTTCTATTAAAAAGGAAATAAATATGGTTATACCTTGGTAACAGGATCTTAAATGAAGTCAGCAGTATTCAATTTGTCACATGGAGGCAGTGAGGTGAGAGTAAAAAGGCAAGCTTACGATGCTCAAAAGTTCAAAAGGCGAGAAAGAATAACACAAATAAAGAAGAGTTGAGATGCCAGATAAGACCCCAGCAGTACATCTGAAGAAAAAAGGAAAAAGAAAATCAAACAAAGAAAAAGGGAAACAAAGAACATAAACAGACCAGAGAAGCTGAGAAAACAAAAGGGTAACAACACAATAACAAAGATATAATACACAAAAATTAAGCTCACTCACATCAAAGACATTAAAGAGAACAATAAGGGCAAAATGGAGAAGAAAAATAAGAAAATAAACCAATCCAAGAAACAGCAAAACACTAGCCTAACCTTAAATTCAAAAAAAAAAAAATCAAAAGTAAAAAAGCAATAAGTCATATAATGAAGACCTGAGCAAGGTTTTAAAAACCTGTAGGTGGGAGATGAGTGATTAGGCGACTGCCTACCACTTAGGTGCTAAGTGGGGACCTAGAGTTCAAGGTGGTCTCATGAATTAAAAATTACAAAAACTATAAATATGAGGTGATTCATTGAAAATTTAGAAGATAATAATAACCCAAAAGATGTTGTCATATATGAGTAACCAAATTTAAAAGCAGGATAATATCCAAAACATTAAAGTCATTAAATTCAATATTACAATGAAATACTATATGATATGATATCATGAAAACTTTAAAAAATGATATAACAACGAAGAATAGCATTAAAAGCATGAAAAAAAGTAGCATAACAAACTAATAGATAAACTAACGAGATTATAAACTATTCCAATTTATTGCCCAGTCTTCATTCTTTTTTTCACTTTTTTTATTTTCTCTTTTTGGCGTAGCAGATGCCCAGCAGCAATGATGGTGTTCAGCAGCACCACCACCACTGGCAGAAGAAGATGAAAAAGAAGAAGAAAAAAACATCTTTCTGATTAGCAACTGTCATAGATTCCATGACTAACAAAGTGCTGGAATGACATCTTTCTTCCTCCCACCATCTTAGGGTTTAGGCCCGAAGGCGACCAATTTTAGCAACCACCTAAGCATAGATGCACGCCACAGTGTGACATGCATTGTATGTGGCCTGCCCAGACCCAGGTAGGCCATGTGGGACCCAATCCACCTTTGGCAGCTGCACAGTCGGCGCCCAACCCACTTTTTTTAAAACAATGAACCTAAGAAATCAAGCCCATATCAAATAAACTGGAAAATATAGCATAAGGAGGGCAAAATAGATAGCGCATAAAACTAAAAATGAACGCATTGAAGAAATAGATAAAATCCAAGGCCAATATAAGACTAAGAAGAATTCAAGAAGCAAAAATGTTGATGAATCAAATGACGAAGACTTCAGATATAAAGATTAAGCCCATGCCTGAAAAAATAAAAGAAAAGAACATCAAACATAGAAAACATGAAATCAAGAAAACATATTGAAGAGAGAGAGAGAGAATGCAAAGCTAATGCTGGGGAAAAGGCGACATATATTACAACAGATCCAACTAAACAAGATCTCAGGTGCCAAAATAAAGCCCACATTAAAATATTAAAATTATAAAACAAAAGGATATTAAATGGATTGAATACAAATAAAACAAAAAACTGATCAAAAAGAGGAAACACTAAGGCTACTTTGAGATTCACAAAGAACACAGAGGCAAGAAATAAAACACTTAAATTCAATAGTGAAGCCCTTATATGCCAAAATTCAGCTCAAATCAATATTTTTAAAAAAAGTAAAATAAAAGAATAGACTGATCTAATATAGACACACATTCAAGAGGCAAGAAAGAAAATACTACCTCCAACTAAAGACCCCAGATGCTGAAAAAGAAACCAATCTATAACATCAAAAATATTAAAAAAGAGCATGGAAAAAATAATGTGATTTGAAATTCACCGAAGTTCAAAAGACAAGAAATATAACACTAAACAGATATCAGATGATGAAGACAATTGTACAAAATCATGATAAATTTTTTTTAAAAAAACAAATTGAATGAATAAATAATAAAAGAAACACAAAAATAAGGAAATAAACGGATTGCAGAGGACAAAATGATTGCAAAGGAAAATAATTTTTACTACGTTTGGTTGATGAAAAAATTACTCTGAAAAATAAAACTGAAAAAACATTATTATGTTTGGTTGGAGGTAAATTTATATAGGAATATGACCAAATTTATAAATATATCCTTCAACGTAAAATAATTTTCTAATACTAGGATAGCATTATCATCTCCAATTAGTTTTTATATAATGACTATAATCACATAGCCCTTTGCATAATGTCATCTCTATCTTAATTTTTTTACAAAAGCTCTTTATTAAATGAATTTGGAATGACATCATAATAAATTCAATAATTACATATGCAGCTTTATTAAGGATATTTTTGTCAAATATGGATTACCGTCACTCAAGAATTTATCGATTACCAACCCCTCTATGGTATTTATTTTATCTTCTCTCTGAAAAATAAACATGGGGCCCACCAATTTTTTTACCATCTCTCTCTTCCTTTTTGCATACCAAACATGGTAATCTAACATAAAATTCATTTTCCTGTACCAGATTACCTCCAACCAAACGGATCCTAAGAGTAATTTACGTCTTAAGATACATAGAATTCAGGAGGCAAGAAAGATGACACCATGCCTAAGTCCCATAATAAGGACCTAAGACATTGAAATTAATCCTATACCAAATACTTCAAAAAAAAATAAAAAGAATATCAAACATGAAAAAGTAATTCACAGGATAGTACATAAATACTTGACCATATACAACACTTGGATTCGCACTGCAAAAACCGTAGATATCAAGTACGGATCCAGTAAACCAACAAAATCTTCTACTCTTTTCCTAGAAAGAATGGAAGAAACAACCCAATGTCTATAAAACATAAACGAAAGAACCCAACCCACAAAGAACCAAAGAGTGAAGAAAAACTCTAACAGCCTCCTGCTTGAATCAGGTAAGATGATACAACTGAGAGTTTAATGGGCACTAAAAACATTGAGACATGCATCCAAATATTGAAGGGTTTTAGTTGGTTCCTTGTGAAAGTAGCAGAATATCAATAACAAGAACGAATCTTGACAACATAAATCACTAAAATGAAGAAGAAAAGGAGAAATCCTAGATGAAGTAAACTGGTAAAAGTCAGAAGAAATGGAAAGTGAAGAGAGATGCTCACCTCAACAAGGAAATTGCAGATTACAGTCTTTCTTAAAAGAGGATATCTATGGGATCATACAATTCGAACACATTTTTCCTTCAAAGAAGCATGATTCATTCACCTGAGAGCCTTCTTGGTTTCAAAGAGATGCTGAATTCAAAGAAGGGATCACAAATCAATGACAAAACACAAACGGAATAATAAATTACCAAAAACAAAATAATTTAAAGTCTTGCAGTGAAAGATACAAATATAATGCCAAAACGAAATTTTTAGAAAGAGATTTCTTGATCATAAATCAAGCAATTCACCAAATCTAAAAAAGATCCATATCAATTGAAGCAATAAAGAAAATGGTTTGCCAAGTTAATTACAGATGCATATATACAGAGGGGAAAAGAAGATAAGATCAGATATCTCCCAACTAAATATTAAGTTTTCACACCAAGAAAAAATGACAAAGAAATGGGTGCTACACCCTGCTTGCATAACTATTTCACTTCATTAAGATTGTCCAAACACTTCACTCTTCCATTCAAGATTAGAATGCAGACTGTTTGTAAGTTCGGACAGCTAACTGTTCAGCACGAAAATTGACATCCATAGATCTAAGCAAGAAGATTAGATTGTGGCTTGCATGGAAAAAAAGGATCGAATAATACCCACATCATAAAAATAAAATTCAACCAACCATCAATATTGACAAGCCAAGGACAGCAAACCCAAATGAGTACTAGCAACTGATAGTTATGCATTGATATTAATGTTGAACTAACGAGATACCACAAAAAAATTTATTTGCATAGTATCTACCATAGGCACACAAAAGTATCTGAGAGTTATCCAATAGTGGCAAGCTTAGCTTTTCTACTCCAATCTCTAGGTATATCTGATAGGTATAGACTTGAATTTTGAAGCGGACTCTTTATTCAACTAACTTATCACACCCAAGAAGAGCGATGAGTCCATTAGAATCACATTAAGAGAATGTTAAACAATTTCTAAGTTGAGTCTATTTTGATTGCTTCAGATCTGAACATGATTGACAGCCAATGTTTAAAACTGGTCAAGATTTTAGAAAATATTTATTCCACATAAACATAAGGCAAACTAATTTAAAAATCTAAACCTTGTAAAGAGAAGGATTTATGCACAGAGGTTTAATAACTCTTGTTGCTTATCTCAGATACTGGATGTAGAAACCAACACCCAAGTTAAGCCCACATAAATACAGCAAAAGAATATCAAAACAGATTAGAACACAAAAGTAAGAAAATACACTGATGAAAGAAATAGGGACAAATGGTAACATTATATTCGCAGCATTCAAGATGCAAGATCAATAACATTAAATCCAAGTAATCTAGGGAGGATTTCAGCTTTTGAAATTAAGTCTACATCAAGAAAAGATAAAGAGAGAGAATACCAAACTGTGATCATAGTAGAGTACATGAAGGCTTGATCATACATAACACTCGATCCAGCCCTGCAAAAAAAAAAACCCACATATATAACACATAGAGGCAGAAAACCAACAAAAATAAAATTCTACTTTCTTGCAGGAGAGATGAGCAAAAACACACCAATGTTGACAGAACATAAAAGAAAGAACAAAACCCACAAAAGAACCAAAGAGTGGACTGGGTAACCAAAGAAACACATCGTTGCTTGCTTGAATGGGTAGGACAATACAATCCAGAGCTTAAGTGACCGATTGAAACATTGAGACCATACCTCCACGTATTTTAGGTATTGATGGATTCTTTCCAAAAGATGAACAATGTCAAGAACAAGAACAAATGATGACAAAATAAATAGCTAAAGATGGAAAAAAAATCACAGATGAGTTAAATTGCTAAAAGTGGTGGGGTCGTGGTGTTTTCTTGTTCTTTTCTTTTTTTTTGGTGTGGGGGCGGGGAGGGGCACGGTGCATGCATCATTGCATAATCTGAATGGACTTATCCTTCAGAGAGGCATGATTCATCAATTTGAGAGACTTCTCAGTTTCTGAGGTTGCGAGGCTTTAAAAAGAGATCAGAAATCAATCAAAGAACACAAAGTAGAACTGGAGGTTAGGGATTTAAGAAAGCCGAATACCACAGTTGAACAAAAGGAACTTGCAAGCAGCAAAGCAAACGACAGTGCCAGAATCCAAAAATAAACCCAAGTGACCATAAAGAAAATCTCTGTGCAAGACCCAAAATGATCTTAAAGGGAGATTCAGATCTGCAACAAGTTTTATTAAAAAAGAAAAAAAGGAAAGAAAAAAGAGAGAGAGAGAGATACAGCAACACAATAGTTGAGATCAAATTAATCTTATCAAAATAATAGCTGACCTACTTGAGGGGATTTATCAAAACCTTTTGTAAATATGTATGCTTCAGATCTTTCCTGCCCTTTTGGTAAAAATTACCATCCTGCCCGCAATCTGCGCAAAAATGGAACAAGTTAATGCCTACAATGATATACAATGGGAGCTAATACTGTGCAATCATTTCCTTTGAAATCCATTTCCTATCCCTGAGCTATAAGCAGAATTGGAAGAAGCGTGAACTTCTATATCATGCTTTGAAAAGCACAGATAAACCAAACAATTATTAACTAATCAAAGAGTCCATATACATACATAATGCATATGGATATGCATAAATAAAAATATGGATATGATTTACCTTTTCTATCAAACTAATACATATGATGCAGATAGGACTTTAATCATCTGAATGAATGACAGTTCAGTTGGAAGCATACTCGTCATCATCTAGCATGCAAAGGAAAACTAAAACCAAGAATATGTTTTAATAGGTTAATTAGAGTAAGTAGGTCCACCAATCTACATCCATGTTTCCGAACATGCAGCAGATAAAAAGGTTTTCTTTTCATAGACAACACAATATCAGCAATACAAAAAATGATAATCTTTTTTTAATTTGAAATGATTATTTTTTAATCTGAAATGATTATATTTTTAAAGAATAGACAAAAAGAAAAATGAAGACTGACACCCACTACAAGGGTTTCATGGACCAAATGAAGCCTCGCTGCACATTCCAACAGTTCCTGACCATTCATTTTAAGTGCTTACAAAAGGATCATAGATAAATACTATTAACGGTGAATGTATAAAATAATGGATAACCTTGTGTGCTTTTGATGGCCCTCGTTCCATAAGAAAAATGAGAAAACATCTTAACATCAAAAATTTTCAAGATCATTGCTCCAGATCTTTGAAAGGGAAAGAGAGATGAAAAATTCTGCTAGCTGTGATCTTTTAAAGCAATTATTTTAAAGAAAAAAGTGAAGGTTTTGTAAATTACAGATCTAGGATGACAATCAATGTTGATCTACGTTATGTGCTGAAGAATTGATCACCACCGGAAAGAAAAGAAAAAGTGTACTCTCTGAGCTGCTTCTTCAATGGCAAATTCAATGACCAAATCTCCTGAAGCATCTACCATCAGCAAAAGCGAACCAGAATTCGACAATTTTGCCGTCCTGTTAAAAGAATTCAGCCCTGCAGAGGGAAGAAGCACATAAAACACATGCACATATGTATGTTATATAACTGAAAGGCATTTAGATGCTTTAGAAGATGGTAGACACATCATGTTGTTCAGCATCACTGGACCGGTTCCAACCACTATTGCTTTTGATCTAGATGTCAGATTTTCTTTACCGACAGGAATTAGCTACATCAGACAGAATTAACATTGTTGTACATCTAGAAAACCAAAACACCCCTGAAATTACTAGGACAATTAAAGTACCCCTTTCTTTTGAAAAAAAATAGTGAAAGTGCCTCGAGTTCAGGTTTAATCTCACTGTTTGCTCTGCACTTTTATAGAATTGTTCCTGCTTTGGCACCAGATTCCATTCACAGCTCTTTCTCAAAGCCTTGGGCCCTGAGTCAAAACCCTGCACTGGAGACACAACTAGAAATCCATGTTCATTTGCTGGAGGAGCTTGAGGAAACACTACGGCGCAAGAAAGCCATATGGTTTGGTCTCTGGTGTGCAAAGTCTCTGAAACCAAAGATCCAAATTTACTATTAGTTTTTGAGCCTGGAAAAATTCAAACTAGAAAGGTCAGATTGTATGATATGAATAAACTCACATAAAGCTTAGATGAAAACATAGAATTCAAATTAGAAACTGATTAAAATCAAGATAGAATGACTGCCAGATTTTCATTTGAGGAAACTTAAGTTTTTGAAATAAAAGTATCACAATGCTATAGAATGACATTCCAGAATTCATCCGAAGAGCAAGAAAAACGTGATGTGCATATGACATTAATACGAAAGTATTACGTGAGTAATGTCATTATATAGATAAAATGCCAGGCAGCTTTAAATAAGAAAAACTGCATAATCAGCTACTATTAAAAATGAAAGCTATTTATTAGCAATGCTGTGGATATCCTACAAAGGTATGTAAGCTTGGAAGAAGAAGAAGCATGGAAAAGTCATAGAACAAGATCTTTCTAAGGCATAGTTGCAGTAAGACCCTATGGCTCTTACAAGATACAACAATCTTACAGAACCACAACAAACAAACCTGACAAGGAACCTGAATTTTGAGTGTGGTCGTAAACTAAATTTCAGTTGGAAGGTCACGCTATTACTATAAGTATTAGAAATCTACTAGCAATGGTGGTGCAAGCTACAAAATTGTATTCTCACATCCTGTTTTTGATCAGCACTTTGCCATACATTTCCCTGCTAGAAATAGGATAACAGTTTTGTCAAGCCAAACGGGAGCAAGTTAAGAACTTGGTTCCAGATGATGCATTTAACTCTGTTAGTTTCACAGTAGGCATTCAGTTGGAGACCCACTCAAAAAGCTTAAGAGTGTAATATAAAGGCAAGCTGTATTTTTCCAAATCAGCATGAGCAACTCCAATAAGAAAATGAACTGCTACTCTAGACAGCATTTAAGATATGTAAACAGAAAACAAGTATACAGATACTGATGAAATGAATCGCGATTATAGATCGAGATAATGCAACCCTATAAAAAGGTATTGAGCCAGCAAGTCATTGAGGTTCTTCCAAGACAAGGATACAATGCAGAGTAATCGCAATGTGGCAATTCCATCATAGCGCAGATCCCCTCCCGAAAACAAGATCATCAGCCTTTGATCACGAAGAAAAAGAAGTAAAATGAAACAAAAAACTGTAAATATAACCAAGTGAATAAGATGTTCAAAAATATATTACCATCAAGCAAATAATGTATAGATGCAGATTCTGCAGGATGTCTAGCTAGCTAAATATCAGCTTAATTCTCAAGACATTGAATTGAGACTTCAAGTATGTACAATCATGTGCGGGAAAAATATTAAGGTGTTGCTACATAGGGGAAGTATGCACAATACTTACCTCAGAAATTTAACACCATGAAGGAAAGAATAGTCACACTAAAGTCAACTAATTATATCACGGCACATTCTTGCAAGGCACAACCATAATTGATGGACAGAAAATACTTGAACATTCACAATGGTCTTAAAGTCGGTTGCCCGTATATCTAATGGCCAAAATCTACAGAATAGGCTTAAATAATGCCCTTAGAGATCTTCTCATTTTGAGTTCATGCATCATTGTGAGGGTCAAAATAACCAAGAGAGGAATACGTGATATTCAGAATTTTTCTGGTCCAAGAGGCTGTCATGGGCTTTTAGCATATACACCATGGGGCAGAAAACATTTGAAATATCTTCAAATCAACTCAAAAAATCCACAAATTCAAGAATTCAAAAAAAAAAAAAGAATATTTATATGCTAATTTAGCAATTAACTTTGATGCATGTACCCATGATACTCTCTCGAAGGCAGTCCAATTGAAAAGGCAAAGAAAACTCCCGGCTGGCTTCAGATTCACAAAATTTAAAGGAAAAGCAGCACCACGCCAAATCTAAACCAAGTAACAAATGCATCAAACATGTCAAAAAAACCCCGCATCTATATATTAATAAATAAAATAAGAATACCAAATGGAGAAACTACAAAGATACAGAAAACAAACTGATCAACTAGCGGAAAAAACCCAAGGCTAAATTAACATTCGCAACACAAAAAAGGAAAAAAGAAAATTCAAGAGGCAAGAAACGAAGCACTAGATCCAACTCAAACAATAAAGACAATAATGGGAAAAAGGAAGAAATACCAAATAGACACGATATAAAAATAAGAAAAAACTGACACCCACCAAAAAAAAATTCAAGAAGCAAGAAATATAACATTTTATTTGAAACTAAGACGACAACAACTTACTGGAAGAATGATAGAACAGAAAAAATACAAAAGGTAAAAAAAAAAAAAAAAGACTGATCAAGAAACATAGAAGATAACTTAAGATTCACGGCGAGGACTTGGAAAAGGGATCGGAAACCTATCAAGAAACACAAAAAAAAAAAAAAGGGAGAAAGAGATACAAGCGAGAGTTAGGGATGGAAGCAAGAGCGGATACCGTGGTGGAAGGAGAAGAACTAAGTGACGAGGCCAAGGTTGAGGCCGGTGACTCTGGTCTGGGACTTAGAAAAAGCATCGGAAACCGATCAAGAAACCAAGAGAGAGATACAAGCGAGAGTTAGGGATGGAAGGAAGGGCGGAAAACGTGGTGGAAGTAGAAGAACCGAGTGCCGAGGCCAAGGTCGAGGACGGCGACTCTTCCCCTTTCCTCGCCTACTCCGTCGTCAGTTTCTCGAACTCTCCCTCTTGAAACTCGGAGAGCTTTCGGCTCCCCCGTCGGCCGTCGTCGGTTTCTCCAACCCTTCCCCCGAGACTTGGAGGGCTTTTAATTACATCTCAGCTTCTTTTCTTGGCGGGAGAGGGCGAAGGTGGGGCCGTGAGAGCGGAATAAATGCGAGGCCGCCCTTATATGAGGTGTATACGAGAAATTATTGCATGGACCAGGACAAATCTCGGAGCGTATGCACGGTGGTAACGCGCAATCGGGGATTGGTGAAATTCAAGGGGTAATGTGGCGTGTTATACACCGTGGGATTTACGGTGGTCCATTGGACCTGGTCCAAGTGATAATTACATGGTGTATACATACGATCTCCATGCGTAAAATCATCGTAGAATGTTCGAGCTCTGGCTTTAGGACGGTGCACCCTATACCATTTTTTAATCTTTTCTCGTCTCAATAGGGTTCATTTTAAAATACATGATGATTAAAGATGATAAAATATGATCCGATCTATCAATTTAATTTATATTTAATTTAATATAAATAAATTTAAATTTAGACTAAATAAATTTAAACCATAAATAGATCGATTCGTTTGATCTATTTATTATTTAGATCGGATTTAGATTTTATGTGTCTAAATTGCTTGACTCGTTTAATCCGTATAAATTTTGGATTGGTTATGAATTTGACTTTTGGATAATAAGCTAATGGGCTGAGACTTTTCTCATACAAGCCTGCAACGTGGAGCGTGCTTGTGAGAATTTCATTTTTTCCAAACTCGTCCGCCCGCATGTAGGCAATTGGATCGTGTTCGTGTGATATCCCATGATCAATAACACGCCATGCTATCCCTTGATTTTGCACCCAAGTGATCGACGAATCGAGCTCCAGTTCCCATTGCACAACTTCGCTAGGACTTTTTTTCTCTTCCCCTCGGCCTTCTCCTTGCCTTCTTCTTAGCAATGCCGGAGGCTTACCGGAAGCGAAGACCGCGATGACTTGCCAGAGGTGAAGGAGTTGGAGGCAATCGAGAGATCCCAATGAAATGGAGGGCCGAAGGCAACTGAGGGTGCGATCGGATGGAGCTGAAGACTAGAGTCTAGAGGCGGCGAAGGCGCGGTTAGGCCGAAAGTGGGACGATGTAGGCAAGGCAGTTGAGACCACGGCGATGTAAGCAACGATAGAGGGGGGTCGGGCCGCAATCCGACCAAGAGCATAGCGAGCCACAGAGATCGGAGATAGAGATGAGAAATAAATTTTTATTTTTTTATTTTTTAAATCGATCCTAAATAATTTTTTTTATTGAATTATAAATATAAATATGTTAAACGAATCGGATCGGATAATCTATTTATTAAATAAATCAGATTCAGATTTTAATATCTGATCTATTTAATAAATAAATTAAATTTAAATATTTTTTATCTAATCCATATTTGATTCAATCCATTTACGATCTGATTCGGTGATGCGGTCACTTGGAGCGTTTTTTTTCCGTGCATACTTGACTTTGCTTTGCCCTTCACCGGCCCCCCACCCCCACACACCCCCGTCCCCCGTCCCCCGTCCCCGTCCCCGTCCCCCAGATAGATCGAGAAACTCTTTCAATCTCTGAAACTGTGAAGTCTCTCAGATTGATGAATCATGCCCATTTGAACGAAAAGTCTTCTTAGATTATGCACTGCTGCAACCTCAACGCCCACACACACACACCAAAAATGACCCACTACAACCCCCATCACTTTTAGCAATTTATCTCATCTATAATTTTTCACGTTTGGCTATTTATTTTGTCAACATTTGCGGTTGTTCTTCACATGGTTCATTTTTGTATGGTCTCATTATTATTTTTTTTTTTTGGTAACAGTATGGTCTCATTGTTTCAGTGAGTTACTTATGCTCCAAATTGTATTGGCTCAACTTAATTTTGCTTATACTGGTTGACACAATTTTATCATTGCCCATTACTAAAATAATAGTTAATGCATCAAGGATTCCATGCAGAGAATATGTTCGTAAATATGAAACTTAAAAGAATTGATGGGAGTTGCACAAGCAGCGAAGTATATGGTTTAATCTGATGTATAGCGAAGAATCTTATCAAGACTTATTATACTACAAATTCTCTTAAAAAAACATAGGTGTCTTCCATATTTTTGTTTATTTTTAATTTTTAACAAAAAATTAATCAGTTGGGGACATGGATAATAGATGAGTTGAGTTTTTTATAATAAGTTCATCTGATTTTGGATATGTAGGAAAATTGTGTGTATGAGAGGTACAAGAGGGCAGATGAATTATACATTCAACCGTATGATCCTATTTATACTCTAGTTAAAAAATTTGATAGATGGAATCTAAAAAGTACCATATTTTCTCTCATTTAATAACATAATTTCATGGATTATAATAAAACAAGATCAGATATTCTTATCAAAAAGATTAACAACCATAAAAACATAAAACTCTAATTTGGTTCCCTCAAAGGTCTGTGGGGCTCCGAGGGGAACTCCCAACCTATAAAGCAGCCTCGGGCCGGCACATCAGAGACCAAGGGCTTCCCACTTTTTTCCCTCCCTGGTATTCTAGTTTCCCACTTTTTTGGTTTTATTTTTTTTCCCCATCAACTAGCAAGTGAGGTATGAGAGATGGGCGTAGATTGTGGATATCGTCGGAATTGTGTCAAATTGCTTCTCTAAATAGTCCACAACCATTTGGCAAGGATAACACGTACTCAAGTTCTTATGTGGGCTTGAACCAAGTTGAACCACATGAGTAACTTTGATTGGTAATTTGGTATCATAACGCATTCTATGTGGCAGGTCTGCATAATTTGACCATATCCAAATATCCAATAATGGGAATATTTGATGCCTTAGAGCTTTTAGCAAGGGCTCTTTTAGCATTGGGGTTCTGCACAGAGGGATTCAATTGCCAAAAAGTTTTGCATGGAGAATTCATGCATCTACTCCAGCATGAATTCAATTACATTGTCCAAGTAGTATATGAACATGTACTTGCATGCCTTGCCATCATTAGTGGAAAATCATTATTATGATATATGCATGAACATAAAAGAACATTGGAATGCCTTGATGACACAGTTGAGCAGAGAAAGCCTTTTCATTCTCTTCAAAACCATATTAACTTTATGAAACAGATCGAACCATTGCTTCCATGATGGAATGGTAGCATTGCCAACTCCACGTCAGAAAGTTACATGTTTGATTCATGTAAGGTTCGATAGCCTATTCTTGAATATCTTTCTCGATGAATGGAAAAGTATAAGGGAGCGCTCATTTTTTTCATTTTTATTTTTGACCAATTTGCTTGGAATAATTGCATAATTTTAAAACTATTTTATAAGCAAGGTTGGATTAGTTTGCAATGCATCAAGTACCAAGTGTGAGACTTTTAGGAATTAACATTACAAAAATATGTTAATATTTTTTTTCTCTAGCAAAAAAAGGTTCCAAAGTTGCTCCATATGTTGGAATCACCGGTATATATCTTAAAATGCATTAGAAGCTTTTTTTTTTCCTAAAAAAAATTAATTTTCACCGTCTTGCACATTCTAATCCTTCTATATGTATCAAAGCAAAACATCACTAAAAGTAGGAGCCAAAAAACTCATTTATCTATGAAACCAACCTATCCAAAGAGTTAATCTTCCATCTCGAAAGACGTAATAGAAAGGACGATACATCGGATGGATCACGTAAAGAGTAAGATGCCTTTGTATCTTTAGGGATGGAAGATACTACGATGGGATACCCTTGACCCCTACTTTGTAATACCTGCAATCATGTGAGAACAAAAATATAGAAAATTAGCCATACAGAAGCAATAAAAGTAAAAATTTCTAATCTAAAATTTGGTAAAAATAAATTTAGATTGGGATCTAAAATAAATTCAAATATTTATTCATGTCAATACCTTGAAAGCATCTTCATCAGTTCGATCATCTCCAATATACAATGGAAAGGCGGTGCCATTACTTCCAAATCCTAGATTATCGAGTAAATATTCGAGAGCTTTGCCTTTATCCCATTCTATAGATGGACGTATCTCAACAACCTAAGCACACAGGTCAGAGGAAATCATTAATGTTATAAGATAAGAACCACATAATCAATGAATGAGTTTGACTAATATTTGGTTATTAAATAGCGCAAGTGGCCTCATTCAATGGACCTAGGCAAACTCTTGGATAATTGTCTAAGCAATTGCTTACGTAGCAAACTCAAAATAAGATAATTCTAAAAGAATTTACTCAACTACCTTATTTATAATTTAACACTTCATACTAATGATAAGCTAACTTTTTAACATGTTCCAAGAATTTGTGTTGCATGAGTACTTACCAACAGTATACAATGACTTCCTAAATATGCTATAATTCAATTTCTCTAGATAACTTAACGGAGTTTGGAGTTTAGATTTAACTTCTCCAATTTATGATCCTTTAAGACATTGGTCTAGCATTTAAGATAATTTTCACTAGATATTGATGTAACATATATCACTCCATGTTAATGTCCACATATCAATTACCAATATGCATATGCATCTTGAAGTCATCTCATTGAAATTAATAATTTGATATTTAAAATATTTTATTGATATATGATTAAAATAACTAATTTGTAATTTTTAAAAAAATTGAGAGACAATACATTACAGTATAATTTTTGAGGTTATCTTTGCTATAAATAACTAGTATGTATTACCTGATATATTCTAAATTTCTATGAGATACAATTGCCATATATGTCATTTTGTTCAATTTGCTTATTCTCTTACAATGTTTGAATTTTTTATTCACAAAATTAATATGGCTTTGTATTCTTTCTATCAAAAACTATATATATATATATATATATATATATATATATATAACACTAATTTATGGAGAGATAAAGTTTAGCTAGAACTTTTATAGTATAGATGACTTAAAACATAAGTACACTAAAA
This sequence comes from Elaeis guineensis, assembly GCF_000442705.2. Lineage (NCBI taxonomy): Eukaryota > Viridiplantae > Streptophyta > Magnoliopsida > Arecales > Arecaceae > Elaeis > Elaeis guineensis. The sequence goes on from NC_025995.2 coordinate 115,192,015, forward strand.
TAATTAAATATTGACAAAATAATCGATTATCCTATCCATATGTTGACTTAAAAGGTTAGTTTTGCTCACCTTTCTACCTCTTGTAATATGAAAGTCTGAATATTTCTTGGTTATTGCCATGACTTGCTCTTCAAGTACACTCCAATTCTGCACCATAGTTATAAAATCTTGTTATTCTGCTAAATTAATTATAACACGGATCTTACAGTATGAATAATATTAGGCATGTCATTCTGTAACAAAGAGATAGATCTTTGGTAGATAAATCAATCATTGATATCTCTTTTGTAACAAAGACAAACTAAAAATCACTGACATAAAATTAGCAAATATAAGAACAAATTTATTATCGTGAATTACTAAAAATCAAAGATTATGTGAAAGACAAATTAAACATCGGGCATATATATATACATATACAAATATATACATACATGCATGTGTGTGTGTATACACACACACATTCATAGATACATATGTATATAGATACACATATATATTACTTACATACATACATACATACATACATACAATAATAAACAAAGATGTTAATTCTAATTATATAAAAGAATAAATATACACACCTCTTTATTAACTCGTCGAAAGTGTACGCTGATACAAAATTTATTATTCTCTATCATGGCACCTTGTATTTCCTTTGTTTTCTCCTCCAACTCTTTAAACATCTATATTCAGATAAATAGTTGAATATATTAAAAATATAATGGTTCAACTATAATGAAATAGATAGAAAAGAACTAATCTTAATTTGAAGATGAGTTTTTATTACCTATCTTACCTTTTCAATTTTGGGTGAATACTTTTGAGCTGGTTGGTAGAGAATTACTTCATTTCCCTATAACAAAAAAGTAAGTTCAAGTTAAAAATTATACACTAAATACAATCTTTCTTTAAAAAAGAAATGCAACCAAATCATCTTTTATTAAAAAAAAAAATCATACTCTCCAATAATTTAAGATATGACAACCTTTTTATTATATTATAAGAACTAGTTAAAAAATTGTTGTGATTAAATTAGTACTTTGCTATCATATGTTGTTTACTTTTTTGTTAAAAATAATAGAGATGTCACCACCAAAGTTTAAACACCAAACATCTTTTAAACAGATAGAGATACTGATCGTTTAAGCTAGGACTAGCTAGCATAATGTATTATTTATAAGATCTTATTATATATAATTTAGATTTATTTTTAATATAGCACGGTTATTTATGAAGATAAAGAAACATTTACCTTTGTGATAATTGATAACTCTATGATTTTATAACCACAATACCAAAGTTGAGAGAGAAGTTATAACAATAATTTTAATCACTTTTTATTGTTATGTAATATTATCTAAAAGATTAAATGTTTGTAATTTCAAGTGAATCATTTTGAGTCTAATTTATTTAATATTAATGAATAATATATGTGTAGCACAAAACATGAGGCATAATATTTAGAAAATAGTGAGAAACAAGTGAGTTTAAAGCTATAATTCTATTTGATACTAGATCAAATATAATGATAAAATAAATTAAATAATTAGTATTTGTTAAAATATAATCTCTAAATATTAATTAGAAATATATAAGAGATTTTAACAAATTGACTATGAGTTAACCAAGGTTATTATATTTGCTATTCTTATCATAATTAACATCTTAGCATTTATGCACCAATTTATAAAGTTTTATTTTAAAACAAGGAAAAGAAGTCGATAAAGAATAGTATCTGAGGTACTTGCTTTTGATTAGCCATGGTTCTTATAATTCATGTAGCAAAATATGAGAGTAATAATTTCTTATGTAATTCACAAAGAATCGATATGATGTATGCTAAAACAATGATATTTATTTTACCTTTTCATCGATAGTTTTCTCATGAAAAGTGATATTTGCATCGTTCAAGGATTTGTTTGGTGCCATTATATCGAGTCCATGACTCCCCACATAGTAGACATTACTCAAGCGTACAAATTCATAAACCTATAAAATGAAGAACAAATTATATGATAAAACTTTTGCTAAGACAATGTAAATAGCAGATAGTTAAATTGGTGATGTATATTTGAGAATTTCTTTATTTAGATACATGATACCTTTTCTCTACTTCTTCCACTGATGATGCAGGTTGGAAAATATTGTGCAACTTCTTTTAATATAGAGCGCATCTGGTTATCAAACATATATGCAACTTATTTTCATATAATAAAATAAGAAAACTCTGCTCTTTGAGTACAAAAGGGAGAAAAGTGAGCAAATATAATTAGTCAGCTGTTTATTTTCACGTATGCACTACACATAGCAGCCCCTTTTAAGTAAACAAAGTTATATTTAGTTAAATAGCAATCATTTTTAATGAACTGTTTTTTTTTTTAATAAATGATATATTTGATCTCAATATCGGTAATGGTTAAACTTTTTGTTTTTTTTGGGTAAAAGGTAATGGTTAAACTCTTTAGGCCAACATTTTAGTTGCATGACTATCTAATATAGTGACCTAGCAAATAATTAAAATTTATTATTCTCTTATAAAACTAAATTAGAAATCATGTTGTATTGGTTTTGATTAGTGTAATTAAATTTAACTAAAAGCCCATGTATCTATTAAATAATATAAGTCTAAGATATTCTTTTTTAAAATCAAAATTTAAAGATCGGTCATGCCCTTACAAATTTGAAATTAAAATGATGTAATTTGGCCTTCTACATGTTGCATCGTGGTTTAAACCGTATAGTAATTCTAGGAATATAAAAAATCACTTGTGTTAGAAACCATAGGCTTCACCCCCTTGTCAAATTTCCTATTATGTCTTGGACGAAGCTATAGAGACGCTTGTATAAACTTTTATTTTGAACTACTGGTGCAAGCATATTCTCAATATATATTTTTTATTTTTGGCATGGAACATGCTATGGCCTTTCGCTATTTAATGATATATCCTAAATTTTTGTCATCACCAACTATGTTTCAGCCTCTATTTGATGAAACTTCTCTATTGCATTGAGAAAAAATTTTCCTTGCATATTTATATAACTCATCATTCTCTTTATTTTAAAGAGACATGTTGACATTGAAAATGACCATCACTTAGATTGGTTTTTGCTAAAAGAATACTTAGATCGGTACAATCTAGCACAATGTAGTTGAAGGGATCAGAAATGCAATCAAATAAGTGAAGTCACGGATTGTAAATTACCAAAACAATGCTCTCCAACTAAGTTAAGAGGAATAATTGAAATATAAACAACAAAAAATATTTCTGAAATCTTATTGGAATACTACACTATGCTTATAACTATTGTTACTCTATTGAGTTCAAAAATAAAATATGATGGTATACTTACTGAATCAGACATGAAGGCGCGATTGGGATCATCGACTATTGGTGATAGAGTCCCATCGTAATCAAGAAAAACTACAATTTTCTTTTTCATTACCGTGCTCATCATTTGGTCAAATCTATTGAGCGCTGAAGGATGCTTCACCTGCATGTCCATAAAAAAACTAAGTAATTGAAATATAAAAATAGACGTATGAAGAGAAAAGTAACAAGCAACTGAAAATTTCTCAGGGTCATGTCAAAAAAGAAAAGTTAAATGTCCCAATTCTTATAATATCCCTTCAGATTTCCAGTGCTTAGCTCATTTTTTTGATTGAACAAGCCAATTGCTGAGTTGAACTTGAGCTTTTCACAAGGAGTTCTCCTTATTTCCATTCCTCTCTATATAAGAGTTTCGTCCTCGGTTATATATAAACAGACATCACTAGTTGAATGGCTGAATAAATTAGGACAGAAGTATCGGAACTATCGCTATAGAGGCAAATCCTATATAGACCTAAGTCTCATGCTCAGCATTATTAGTCTTGCAATAGTTATATTAGCAATGTTCCCCACAAATAAAAATGTATTAGCAACATAAATATCATGTCAAAAAGCATAACAAAAATCTTCCAATAAAGCTGTTTTGATGTTCATCAACCTTCAGGCCATATGTAACAAGAAGAGCAGCCATGATTTTAGTTGTCTGAATCATTCATGAAGAGAAAATTATCATCCAAGCAGAGTAAAGTTTTTTTTTTTTTTTTTTTTCAAATCCATTTTGATCTGAAAGTTTTGCTATTTTTAATCAAGATGAGCATTAAATCTTGCCATCCATGCAGCATATGCAGCCTCGATGCTAAATTCTTTGTTGTCTCTAGACTCATGCTCTGATGTTTGCTTAACATGAGAAGGATCTTGCAAGCTCCCTGATACTATCTGCACTTCATTCTCATGATCATCTATTTCTTCAGATATGGCCTCCATATCTTGGTGCTCCACTTGCAAAAGCTCAAGGCACATCTTCGAGTGGAAGTCCAATAGCTTAAGAGCTCGTCCTGCATGCAACTCAATTTGGTTAATCATAAACCATAGAAAATGCTGAGGAATTTATATTAATGCATAATTAAGCATGATTCCAGCATCGGAAGTTGATATATTAATATAGCGAGAAAATATAGAAATTAAAAGAAAATTAAGTAAGGCACGACCAAATTTTATAATTCTAAAAGAGGTAAAACTAATAGTTAGGCATATAAAAGAAAACAATTGTACCTATTTTTTATTGAGATAATGATCAAGAAAAAAAATGAAATATATATATATATATATATATATATATATATATATATATATATATATATATATATATATATATACATATATATTATTTTTCATTTTTTTTCTTGATCATTATCTCAATAAAAAATTATTTTTCATTTTTTTTCTTGATCATTATCTCAATAAAAAATAGGTACAATTGTTTTCTTATATATATATATATATATATATATATAAACCAACGGCAACAACGCATTAAAGGCCTGTTTGGATGATCCCTTACAATCTAACTGGATTCACAATAATACGGTCTACATAAGACCCATTTCATAGAATTCGGAGGGATTTTTTAAAGAGTTGGCAGGTCCGAATTCTATGAGTAGATAAGGCCCATTTCATACAATTCGGAGGGATTTTTTAAAGAGTTGGCAGGTCCGAATTTATGAGTAGGAAAAAATAATAACCTCACCAAGCCTTTTTTTTCCACCCTCTAGAAATGGACCGGAAAAAAACTAGTTGACATGTGCTAGACCAGACCCCATATTTGGTAAGGAAAATTCTTTGTGCACCATGTACTGTGCACAAATGCATGCATCATGTGCGGTAATTGGCTCATGCAGGGACCGACAGTGCACGAAAAAAAAAATTTTTCACCAGCCCCGTGCGTGAGCCAATCACCGCATAATCTAGATACGTATTAGGTGGGTCATGCCCGATTTCTGCACCAGTCCAATCGAATATCCAAGTAAGCTTTAACAATTAGCAAACATGATTATAATATAATTTTGTTGCTTGGTCTACTTTAACTAAAGATCTTTGAAATCTAATGAGGTTGATTTGGATAAGGTTTATTAGATTTAGGCTCAGATCAAATCTGATCAAATCAAAATTAGATAATGGGGTCCTCAAAACTACTTACATATAGAAAAATTATATAATTTGAAGGCTTGAGTCCATTCAACAAATGATCAAAAAATAAATCTATTTTAATATTATTTAGTTTGTCTAATTTTTGACTGTTTGATGCATGGGCAAAAAGACTTCAAATCACATAATTTTTTATATGTAAGTAATTTTAAAATATTAAATCATATTCAACGAAATAAATCATTAATATAGAATCTTTATAAAGTTTTGATCTGTTTGATCGATTTTATTTTAGCATGGCTCTCTTTCTCTCTCTCTACATAATATAAAAATAAAAATAACAACAACAAATTTGTAAGCTTGGGAGGCTAACCAGGTGGGGGAAAAAACTGAGAAAAAGAAAAAGAGGGATCAGAACCATGGACTTGAAAAAGATGGTTTGACCCAGCAATCCTAGTCATCTGATGAATTTCACACCCATGGATCACTCGTGAGCCCACCATCGGCGGTCTCCAATGTTTGTGAAGGCCCACAGTTCATCTTAAAGTCTTCCTCTTGTTGCAGTCAATGTAGACGTGGCCCACGAATCAGACGGCAAGAAACGTCTACATCTCAAGGGATCAACGGACCTGGATGTATTATTATACAAATCCAACGGAAAGGAAAGTAAAAGGATAGGGAGAAAGGAGAGGGCAGTTTTTCCGTTGGTACGATGACGACCGAACCTCGGAGCTCGGACCGATCTCTTCCTCTCACTCCCATGAGGAGTAGACCCTTTTATTTTACTAAAATCGAAACTAAAAAAAGAATGGCAGAAGAAAATTTTAAAATAATAAAACGAAAACAAAATTGGGTTCCTCCAGAAAAAACTCCAACATGAACTCATCCGTCCACGATAAAATAATTGATTAAATAAAAGCACTGTAAATAAAAAAAACGTACGTTGGAGGAGTGGTCAAGGGGAACTTACCTTGGGGAGTCTGAAGAAGAGCTAGTTTTGCTTCTTTTCTTCTCAGGGATGCAAAGACCAAGGGAGAAGAGAAGGCAAAGAAAGACGAGAGAGAGGGAGGGGGAGGGGAGGGGAGGGTGAAGAGAGGTTGAGAAAAAGAAGAGAGGAGGGTGACGTATTGAGGGAGGGTATTTATAGAAAAGAAAGGAAGGTTTAGGGACCTGCGATCTCTCTCTTCTCACGGGAAACCTGCCTATTATAAACCCAAGATTTTCCAAGCTGAACTAGCCTTAAGGAAAGCCTTTAATTCTTACCAAAAATTTCTCCTCTCTTTTCTTTACCTTTTCTGCGTCGGTTTTTCCCCTTTTTTTTTTTAGAAAAAAAAACTTTTTACCTTTTTCATCTTCATATACTACGTATCTTGCCACGAAGATAGGAAAATTTATGTGCTAATGGATTAGCAATAAGAGAGGGATATCCAAACTTATGGAGATGTAAATACTACGCAGTTTATGCCCACTGTTTTCTTTTATACCGTATTTGCTTCATGATTTATTAATGATGAATTTGTATGTGCAAAATGCCAATTTTTGTTTTGGGTTGTACTGGATGGGAGAAGGAAGGACGTCCGAGTGTCTCCTTACTTTTAGCTGGTGGCGTACCACCAACATCAACTGTGCAGAAAAGCCTTAGTCCTTTCATGAACATGGAGATCCTGACAGTAAGTGTGACTGTTAGCAGGACAGGCTTAGGGTGTCCTTCTCAGTTTATATTTTTTTAAAACCAGTTGGTTTTGAGAGTTAGCAACATAGCTTGACTATGCAATGTGGATGCAATGCAAGCTAGAAAAATTATTATCATTTGCATCCAAAATTTTTCTGTCATGCAAATACTGTCATTACCTTTGAACCACTTATTTGGGAGGAGGGGAGACACAGAGTACCTACACAAAGTGAATTTTTGTTCTAATTTTGATTATCTTGGCATGGTTTTAACTTTTGATCCATAGGTACTGCACATTAGCCTCAAAATTTTGCTCGATATTATTAAATCAACCATGACCGATGATTTTTTTATTTTTCTAGATTTTATTCTAGATTAGCTTTTCTTATTAATGTAGATTTGTCATTGCTCATGTTAAATATAGAATGCGAATTTAGGCTGATTGAATACATATGTATATATGATCAAAAAATCAACACAAAATACTAAAATATGGATTTCGATTGTATCTTTTGCATAAAAAATAAATTCTCTTCTTTCACGATGTCAACCATTAGATTACGCGAAATAATTATTTTAAAATTTATGCAGCCAAACAAAAAATAATAATTGAAGTTCTTTGAAATTTGTATAATATGCGATTAAATAGTTGACGTCGCAAAAGAAGATCAATTATTATTTCGCACAGAAGATACAATCCGAACCCCCAAAATACATAAAGATATTTATCATGTGACCTGATCATTAAGCATATGGTATCATTTCTCTGGTGTATGCATGCAGACAAATAGTAATTTATTTTCTCAAAGGAGGTGGTAGCTAACCGTGAGGAGGTGAGAACCAATTATGGACCAGGATCTACAAAGCGAACTTAAGATCTATCACCCAAATGTATATCTATATATATAAAAGGTCAACTTGAGATCCATGAGATAAGGACTGATATATGTATATTTATGCTGACTCACATGTTCAATGAAAAAAAATATATCACGATCACAAGGGTCGTTCATCTTACATGGAGGGAAAGAAACTTGGACACGTGAATGGTAGAAATGAATTGAATGATTGATATGACATCAACCTTTTTTTTTTTTTTTTTTGGAAGAGCCTCGAACCCTCAGAGCAATGGTAGACTAGACACCAAAATTGTGTCCCAGTCTTGCTCTTAGCTTCTTCAACTTAATCGGTCCCCGTCCCATAATCCTTTCCATAATTTTCCAATAGAAGGTCTTGTTAAGTTCATCAATGGGTCCGTTGTTACAAAGTTTCAGACTCGCCTGCCTTGAAAAAGCTGGTACTTCTTTAAAACAGAAAGGAGTTGCAACTTAAAACGTGTGGGAGTCTTATAGGCTCTTAGCTACTTCATACATGGTAAGCTAATTGGCCTAAGCTAATTGGCCTCCGTCTCATAATCTTTTCTATTATTTTCTCTTAGAAGGTCTCATTAAGTTCAATAAGTCCATTGTTATAAAGTTTCAAACTCGCATACCTTAAAAAAACCTTCACTTCCGTAGACAGAAAAGAGTTTTGCAAGTCCGTTTTGGGTTGATGAATCTCTACTCTATATGTGCATAAGACTTGAAATTCCAAGCTTAATCCGGAGGACTCAAATTCCAACCGACTTCAACCGTGACATGGAATCAACAAGTTCCCTAGGTTTTCTCTCTCTCTCTCTCTAAAAAAAAGGGGAAAATTTCCACCAGGTCTACGAGGAAATGTACTTTGATTAGGCTAGCTGACACTGGATCTACTTGGTACAGGCTAATGCAAGCATTCCTGGCTTTGCGCAGAGGTGGTTGGAATAGTCCTATCCCGTATCCAACGTAGGTCTGAGCCTAGGTTTTATTTAGTTTAAATTATAAAAATCTCCATGAGGTTAAAATAAATTATATCTATATTCAATAATTTAAAAAATTTTTGTTCACCTTTTTGGAGCCCACTTGGATGATTGGACTCAAAATCTATACGATTCATGGATTGGACCCATAAATCAGCAAAATCATAATATTATAGATAAACTAAGCCTATATTAATAAATACAACGGAGTAGCTTTGGAGTAGGCTAGTCTGAATCCTACAAAAAGAAAAACTGTTGAGATTTTTTTATTCCTATGATATTTCTGACCAACCCGCTTGTTGTTTCTGGATATTTATGAATATAGACCTACCCCAACTTAATATGGTTGTATAGACTCAATCGACAAATCTCATGTAAGATTTTCAGTCCGATCATTTAAGCAGACTCTAAGTTTATTTTTATTCGTTACTTTGACCAATAACTTTATTGAACATTGGTTAAACAGTTAATTTTAAATTGGACCCAAAGATCATATATGAAAAGATTTCAAAAATAATGAAAATAATCTTAAGAGACATAATAACTATCCAAGGATATAAAAAAAAATATGTGTATTCTCTTCTCTATCCAAGGATAATATCAATTTTTCACATTAGATAAATGATTTCATTAATATTGCCAATTAAATTGGATATAGGTGTAGGTCAAATTATTGCATACAACTATAATAAGTATAAATTATAAAAGAAATTTATAGTTTATTCTTGTATTTAAATGCAAGTGATGATGTCATTTTCACAGATGACGATGAACATTAAATATTAACAAAATATTGATAAACATGGCATGACATAAATGAAGGCATGGTAGATCGTGATGGGCTTGGAGTCATGGGCTTGGGATCCTGAATGGAGCCAAGAATCAGAAGGCCTACCAAGGGTTCCTGAACCACCAGACTCGTGAATTCAGGGTTCATTCTTCGGTCTAGTTCGAGTGGCCCTGGACACACCAAATGGTGGGCCCCTGTTTCACTGTGGACCAATTGCATGGACTCGTTTGCAGACGGAACTCGTAAGTGCCGGTGGATCTGATCGTCCGCGCCAGGTGTACTTATTACTTGAACCAGGTACAATGGGCCACGCCAAATCCAACGGTGGATAGCACACTGCATTAGCCCTTATTGTTATTATTATTTTTTTAAAATTGAGCAGAGTGCACACAAATTTGAGATGAATACAACCAAAAAGATAAATCCCGAAAGACAAAGGTAGAGCAAAGATATTAGACCAAAAGTTCCCATCAATATGATAGACAATGTTATTAGCAATTTAATTAACAGCATTATTCGACTCGTGATGGAAATACTGGATGTCCACAGCGGCACATTCCTTTAAGAATCTCCAAATATCATGAGCCAACGAGTGGACAGTAATGCTCCCATCTATCTTCGTAGCCACTTGACCACAATGGCTGAATATCCCTTAATGACTAGCCAATCAACACAAAGGAACAGCCTTGTATAAGTAGTACCCTCTCAAAAAGCCCAAAACTGCATCATAGGGATAGTGGTCTCGATGAGATAGGTTCCATCAGCCACAAAGTCACACCCCGAACTCAATACCCGGGTCGGATACGTGATGGCCGCACACTCTTTAGAGCAAGCCCTAAAGAATATGCAAGGCCAAATTAAATCATTACAACCTTATCAACCATAATAATTTATTTCAACAATAATTCATAAAACCTTACATAATTACAAATTAAATTTCTTCAATTCTCTGATCAGATACTATGACACTCTATTTATCCTTCTGTTCACCCGTAAATCCAAGCTATAGCCAATCATAAGCATTCTGTAACTCTGAGAAGAAAAAGAAAGATGAAGGATGTGAGCTTTACAGCCCAGTAAGAATTCCCATATCACACTGATATAGTACTATAGTCTGAAAATAAGGATAAGCAGTAAAATATAAAATCTCATGTTCAATGTCCAGAATAATGCAAACATTCATAAATTTTCTGTCTTGTTAAAATAGATGCATCATCATATGTTAACAGGTAAAACACTTTTGTTCAACAATTATTTCATGTCTTATCTTTCATTTCTTCTTTCATAATCACATGATTTTTAACTTTTTCTTTCTGGTTCTGGACTATCTAATTATATACCTCAGTCATCATCCGGATCGAATCCATTTAAAAAGTCTTTCAAGACTGTCCCAGGATGAGCTCCTGACCGGCTGTCCCGCGTACGGAAGCCCGTGAGAGGCTGTCCCAGGCATAAGCTCCTGGCGGGCTGTCCCAGGCATGAGCTCCTGGCCGGCTGATCCACCTGTAAGCCAGTGGGGGCTGTCCCAGGCATAAGCTCCTGACGGGCTGTCCACATGACAAGGCTAGTCCATACCATATATCTCTTTCTTTTCATTTAATCATTATGTATTGATTTCATCAAATCAATTTCGACTTGCATTATGATCAACTCAGATATGTCATATCTATATAATCATGCCATCAATCTCTGATACATATATATTGACATAACATACTCATGCTCAAAATCAAATAACAGTATCTCAGATATAATAAATTCATCGATCTCAAATCCGACAAAGCAAAATCAATAATGCAAGACCAACAGTAAAATAGTATATATATAATAGTGATCATGTACAGAGATTCTTACCTTTACCGATGACTGATCCAAGCACAGAAATCAATGTTCTTTTTTTTTGACTTATGAATTTTTTTAACAAAATATTTCACTCGATATCATATGCAGACAATCATCTCTTCATAACCCTGATCAAATATAAAAATCATATATAGAGAAAATTATCGATAATCGATCTTAATAACACAAATCGAGGACCTCTCTCGGGATTAATCAAAATTAGGATTTATCTAAGTATCTGAATCCTCCACTGATCCATAAGACTTCTAGAGAGAGAAAATTCATGAAGAGAGAGAAAATTTTAGAGAGAGAAAGTAGAGAGAGAAAGTGGAGAGAGAAATATTCGTATCCTTCCGATGAGGTAATCATGGTCGAGATCATCAGAGGTCCTATCAGGATGACTCAATATGAATCAAGTGTTACAAATTTTGAATAGGATCGAACTGGGATCAGATCTACCGCACGAATTTCGGAGCAATCTCAGATCATCTTATTTTCATCTTAAGTTTATCCTAAAGTCCGTGATGCAGTCAGAGAGAGAGTAGAAAGATTCTAGAGAGATAAAATCCATAAAAAGAGAGAAAGATCTAGAGAGAGAAAATAGGGAGAGAATCTAGAGAGAGAAACTGGAGAGAGAAGGTAGAGAGAGGAGAGAGAGAAAATTTTCTCTCTTCTTCTTCTTTTTATTTTATTTTATTTTTATTTTTCTCTTTCTCTTTTTCCCTTTTTTTTTTTCTTTTTCTTTTTCCTTTTTCTTTTCTTTTTCTTTTTCTTTTTTCTTTTTCTTTTCTTTTCTTTTCTTCTTCTTCTTCTTTTCTTTCCTTCCCGCGGCTTGTTTTTGACTGAAACAGAGGATCTTTGATCCCCTCATTGGTTGGCCGGCCGGCGGCACAGTCGGCGCGGGGATGGTCGGCGGCCAAAGGAAAGGTGATCCGACGGCAAGACGCGGCCAAACCGATGGTCGGTGGTGACCACCGGCGACGGAAAATGGCAAAAAGAAGGATTTCTTTCGCAACAAAATCCGATGACTCCGGTCGCCGACGAGCGTGCACATCGGCACGAGAAGGAAGGGGAAGGGGAGGAGGCTTACCTCTGTCGCCGGCGAAGCTTTTCCGGCGAGAAATTGGACGTCACAGTGATGGGTCTCCGTGAGGAATTTCCGACGATTGCCGTCGTTTTGCCTCGAGATTTTCGATGGAAAGGAGAGAGGAGGGATCTTCTCCTTAAATAGGACCGGAGGGAGCTTGTCTCCGACTCCGATTGGGAGCCGGTGAACGGAGGAAGAAGACTCCCTCCCCTGTGTTTTTTTTTTTTTTTTTTGTGGGCTGTGGCTGATTCTGGGCCCAATTTGGGCCAGGGTGTTACACACAATGAGCCTAGAATTAGGATTGGGAATCACAAAATCGGCTCAACCACTACTATCAATCATATTATCATCAAAGTTGATCAGAAAATTTGAAAGTAGAGGCTTCCAACTAATGAAGACTCGAGACCCGAGCATGAAGAGAGTCTTAGGTGTCTTAAGTCCTCAAGAGCAAACTGAATGATGAGATATCAGCAAACTTAGAAGGTTGAATAAGAACCCTCTCAAGAACAAATCTTGTCGACTATCATCTTGCCTCAAAGTGCTAATCTTCCCGCCTAGATGGATGTGATAAGCAATGCAGATGGCCTTAATGCCCAAAAATCGGATGGCCGACTCTCCATGGTCCGCAGTAGAGCCTCCAGAAAAACTTGAGTGGGCTACTCCAGTTGGATAACCTTAGAGAAGGATGCAGACAAACGCCAGATCAGCATTGCTTTCGGGCAGATAAAAATTCTATGCTCCACCGTCATCTCATTCGGCTCGCACTCGAGGTACGTGGGTGGGATATCAGAAGACATCTCTAGACTACTTTTCATAGAAATAAGCTGTTCTCTTGGATGAATTCAAAGTCGTTGGATTCAGACATGATCCATCCTTCTAATCAGCTCATCCTTCGGGATGCCACACAAATCCTTGGCCACTGACGTGCGTATGTTTGGAGATTTGCCGTGGTCCATGTCCATGCAATAACGTCTCTCGCACCAAGGGCATGCTCGTGATTAATGGCCTGCCATGGCACGCACCATGCACTTGCTAGCCTTCTCGTGAACATAATTTGACTAAAATACGACTCGGATCACAAAGTCTAGACCACTGGATCTCTTTTAGGTCATGATATCGAGGCCTATGTTTCGATGAGAATTTTCTAGAACTATACCCATTATGGGCACAGCGGCAACGGGCCTAGGCCAATCTCAAATCAGACCCTTTTAGGTCTGAGGATCCAGTAGAGGCATGAGCCGATGGGCTTTAGTTTCCAAAAAGATCAGATCTATCATGGACCTAGGATGAAATCAATCCTTCTTTTTCCTCCTTTTTCTTTATTTTACATGTAATAGTGACATGCATTAGGATGATTTCATCCTAGGTCCGTTGTGGACCTAATCCATCTAATAATTTCTCTATAATTTTCCATCATAAAAGAAAAGAGAAGATACTAGGTTGGTCAGGAATAATGCTATCTCTTTCAAAACCATTAAAGATCTATTTTGACCCATTTGAAAGCTGTAGAGAAGGAAATCGAAGCTAATGAAGTATTAATTATTAATTCTAATGACATGAGTTTATCTCTTTCAGTATTTCTAACCGATGTCTCGGAGAGTTCTATGCATTTTTTTAATAGTTAATGCCTTTTGGATTGTAATGAAAAAATTTATCTAAGGATATAAAAAGAGTCATATTATATCTATATAAGCCCTTATAATCAGTCATTATGAAAATGGGCAAGAATAAATGTGGCGTTCGCAGGTAATTCTTAACGTAATTCTGTTTTGTTTAATCTGAGTATTTCGTTGCTTCTCCTGCCTACTTTTTCTAAGCTCTCTATCTTGATCCTATTAGGATGATTATGAGCATGTAGTATAGGATATCTAGCTGAATATTTAAGAGCAGAGATATTCTTCAGAAAAGCACCTATTTGTTTGTTCTCTCATGGGCCATGGAGCTGATAAGATTGGCACAGTTCTTTCTACAGTCCTGAATAGAAGGAAACGCTAGGATGTTGTAAAGTTTGATGGAAACAAGACATAATCTGCTTTAGTTCCAAGAGCTGAAACATGAATTTTTGAATCGGATCGAGATCGCGCAATTAGTGCTGCCAAATGAAAGAGAACATAATCTTTCCTTCTAATGTTGGACAGGCAGTTCTAACATCACATGTGGTCATGTAAATAGTTCTTATGCAGCAGTACCAGCGATCGCGTCAGATCCATGAGTATAACATTCTAGTATGCAACAGGGATTTTTTCCATCTAGTAGAATTAAGGGCAAGTCTTGATCAGTTTGGACATGAAAGGATCATGGGATTATGACAAGCAAATGTCGTTGGGCATGGCTTAAGGTACATACTCAACCATAATCTATCTGATAGTTCGCAATTGACTCTGCATGCAGTCTGCAATTTTGTGTAATTTTAACGAAGATTTCTGTCGGCAAGGTGCTTATGTTAGTGATCACAAAAGCCATTTTATATAGTTGTCATTTCATGAGCTCGTGGACTTGGTTTGTCCATCAAAAGGTATGGTCATGTCACAAAATTGGGTACAGTGATAAACAGGACCTAAACAAACATGTCAACTAAGTCACGAGGTAAAAGGCACGGGCGTGCTATTGTTTGCCAAATTGAAATCCGACCACCATGTCCATCACAGGTCCTAAGAGTCCGAGTGAGCTATTCCAATTTTAACTATAAAGTTATTTTTCTGGGTCCTTTCTTGCTCCATCTGCATGTTTTGGCTAATTTTACATGGTTCTGTTTTGAATGGATGAATTTGGACATTATTGTGCTGACGTGAAGTTAGGCAAAAGGTGGCCTCTTGCTGCCGAAAGCTGGACGTAGACCACATGGCTCCACTAGAAGGATGAGACCCTTCTTTTTTTTCTTTTTTTCTTTTATTTTTTTATAAATAAAAAATTTATCTAAAAATTTATATTTTTTTGAATAAATATTTTTTAAATAATATTTAGATAAAAAAATAATTTATCTATATTCTTTTACATATAAAAAAGTGACTTCAGAATTTGTTACCCATGTTCTTTTACATTACTACTTTCCTGGATAAGTTGGTAAAATTTATCCATATTTCCCATGATATCTCTTATGCTTTTTAAATTTGATTAAGTTATCAAGCATGGAATGATGGAGACATTGAAAATGAGGATGGGTATTTTAGGTACAGCATTAAATGCCTACTTTACGGACCGATGGAAAAATAATTTAGCCACCCTCCGAATGGATAAATTTTTTTTCTATTTTATGGATAAATGCTGTCTATGGTAAAGTAACTTATCCATCTTGAAAAGCGTAGAACATGGGTAAGTTGGTACATGAAAAAAATTAACTAACTTTTTCATGATATTTATCCATAAAAGAACGACCCCTAAAGAATTTAGGTTAAAGATAAGTTTTGATGCAATGCTAAGGTTATTTTGTTATGATCTGACTTGGAGGTTATCATATCATATCATATAATAATAATAATAATAATAATAATAATAATAATAATAATAATAATAATAATAATAATAATAATATTCTGTGAAGGAGTATTAAAATGTTATCAATTCAACTTCTCAAATGAGTTTTGTTGTGCCATCTGAAAAGAATACCTATTCACATTAAATTATATTAATAATGCATGATATTATTATATTCTTATGATTAAAGTCTATTTATATAGATAGTTAAGAATATGAAGTAATTTTAAGAATTTGAATAAATATTATTTTATTATTTAGATATAATTTTTTTTTTCAATCTGATCAGATCTAGAAGAAACATTACTTTCATATATTCGGTCCTGTGCAACATGCGGGTCTTCGACTAATTTTTTTAATAATTTACTCAATGTTTTGAGAAATTACTTGGGTGTCACATTTAAGTTGGCTAGAGTAAGATGGAATCTACTGTAGTAGAAGAAGAAGAAGTAATAGTTGTCCGAGCAAATTACTTGGTGTCGCATCTACGTTCGCAAGAGTCACACATGTGAACATGGATTCTACTCTAGAAGAAGAAGCAAGTCACCAGAGTAATAATTAAGTTCATGGTTGGGATCGTGAGTTTTCACTAAAATGGCTGGAGGTATTGATTATTTGTCCACCTCTAAGAGAGGTGGAAGAATTATTTCAAGTGCGTGCTAAACTAAAAAAGGAAACAAATTGTCATCTCTTATTCTTTTCTTTTCTCCATTCTTTTCTTTTCCAAGATGACAATATCAGTATAATAACAGGCAAATCGAGATGAATTAAATTTTTACTCAATATCGGTTGTCACAATTCTCTTGCAAGTGGGTTACAATACCTGTTATTTACCATGGCAAAGATAAAGGCTTCTCAATCGTTGGCACCGAAAGATTAAATGGCACACAATTATGAATTGCTTCCTCTGAATGGTTTCTTGTGTGGCTATGCTTATCATGGGTTCCCAATGGCAGATAATGGGTTCTGAAAACGGCCGTGGTCCCAATAAGTGTCTTAATTATCATTCTTCTTCATATGTAGGGCCTCATAAGTACGGTTGCAATCAGATGGTCATGATGTTATTCCCTTAGATTGGATATATCAAGTAAATCTACTTCCAGCTACCAACGAGCTGTGACATTCATTTAAGATGGTTCCATTAGTGGTCTGGAAGATAATTATTAAAATATTGCACGTACGTGGCATCATTTGTAGTGCTCTATCCTGTACAAGCATCCGTTGTTGAGAGGTCTCACAGAAAAGGACTGTTTTTGTTAGAGATGGTCTACATCACCCCTATAAGATGGGCTAGAGACAGTCTGCAACCATCCAAAATTCAAAATAACTGATTTCTAACCAAAAAAATTTTACTACCCTCTTTTAATTTCTTCAAATTTTTATTCATCCTTCCACTGGGATTCTTCATACCTTCTAACGAGTAGCTTCTCAAGGCCCAGGATCAACAAAAACTCTTCGACACCACCCAGAAGAAGATCAAAGGAAGGTGGTCTGGCTTAAATAAGTGCTCGAATAACAAGTTAGGATTTGGAGCGTGTTGCTTAATGCCCGTTTGCATCCGTGGACTATTACAATATATCTACGAAGCATCAATTTTTATTTCATTGAAGCACCACTCAGACAAAGAAAAGCTTTTATTGTATTAGCTAATATGAATAAAGATATCTTAAGATATCAGCTAAGATTCTCTCTCCTCGCATACAGGGACAGAGAAACTGGGACATGAGAAAGTCTGGTTGCACCTAATAACTTCACTACCTCGGCATGCTTATTTCTCTCGTTTTATTGTCCCTGAAATTATGTGCAAAGAAAGTTTTTTCAGCTCTTTCATTTACTGAATGAAAGTAGTTAGGCTTTTCACTTTTGCCTAACTTTTTCCCCTTTTTTTTTTTATATAAAAAAAGAGAAGAAGATAGGTTCATCATATATTTCAAAATTCTCATAGTTATCCACAAGTGAGATGTTCATTTTTCTTAATAAATCGAGTCGTTTGCTTCTAGAAAATTAGAAATAAAGAACTCCAAACAGCTTGAACATTTGAAAAATCCTTCCACTTGTATTTGCACATTCAATAGACATTATCTTGGTAATCGTCATCGTAGTTGACCTAGCCATTGGTCTTTAAAAGCCCTTATCCTTGGTGAAGGTTTTGTACTATTTGGTCTTCAAAAATTGCTCTGGTGTCGACCAGGATATATTGCCAACAGAGCAGTAGACCGGAATATATCCAAACGCACTCTGCGGCCCAATCCATCCCAATCCCGGACCGGATCTCCGTCTCCCCGGACCCAGCCCCGAATAAACGGTCCCCTTGCGGACCACGCTCCGCATCCTCCCTCCTGCCACGTGTCTAGATCTCGGCCATGGAACCCCCCTCTCGCGATGGACCCCGCACAGGACGCTGTCATCGGTACGCGTGACGGACCAACAGCGACGCTGACACGTGCCTGACAGCGATTGGTCATTTTACTTTACGTTTCCTTCTTCCCCTCCTTTTGTTAATTAAACCTGGACCTTTATCTTGACAACCAAGAGTTTAACCAATATCCCCTCCAACTCACTCGCGTGTACACCCAGAACGGAAATTTACCGTCCCCGTGCCTGATGGTCCCCACGCGCAATTATTTTCTAATTTGGAAAGTAGTGGCAGTAGACGTTGACAAACTTGTTGCCATCAATTAGTTTTATTATTTCCTTGTGCTCGGTAATAATTATCGGATAAAAGGTGTTCTCTGGTCACGAGAGCTGGCATGGCCGGCTTTCTTTAGCCGGCTCGGGTTACGCCTCAAGTGGGATAGTATGTAAGGTTGGTGTTCTCTGGTCACGAGAGCTGGCATGGGGTCGTGAGCCGGCTTTCTTTAGCCGGCTCGGGTTACGTCTCCAGTGGGATACAAGTCGACGTTATGTAAGGTTGGTTGGTTCTAGAAACAGTGGAGAAGAATGATATGGACCAATTAACTAGATCCTAACTTTTTGATTTTATTTCCTTTCGGACAGCTTATTTTGATATCATCAACTGTTGCTTTCATGCTGAGATATTTGCCATCTGGGATAAACGACTGATACATGAATTTCGAGGTTATGATTTATGTGGTTGATATGGAAAGTATACAAATTTAGAAAGGATCAAGCTATGCTGGGATCTTGAGCCATATATAATTCAAGTTAAAGTGCTCTTTTTGTATGTTGATTGTGATATTCACTATTTTTTGACTAGGGATTATGATATTTATTATTTTAAAAATCATTATATTAGAAAGAAAATTAAAAAATCTTATATAGCAGAGAGATTCATATCTTGAATATACAAATTTCTAATGAAGATCAAAATTATATTTATATATATATATATATATATATATATATATATATATATATATATATATATATATATATATATATATTCTTAGAGAGATGGGAGGGAGACTTGCCCATTCAATAAGATTTTAAAAATTCTAGGATACTTCGAATTAATTCTAAGACTTTTGATTGCCAAATTAGAGAGCATGACTACTAGCATAAGCCTCAATTTATATATTAGTCTTTTTTTTTAAATGTGACATAATTTTTTAAATAATATTTATTTTTGCAAAGAAAGAAAAAAGATCTATCCACATTATAATTATCTAAGCATTGATTTTCCTGAAGATGCACCATTTAAGATTTCTATTATTAGGATTAATATATAATAGAATATGGTTGAATTTTTTTACATTTTTATTATATTATTTAATAATAATTATATTTTAAACTTCATACTAATCGATCAAAATTATTTGTACTAATAATAAATAATGCAATTGGTATTATCATTTACCACTATCACTCACTATTTTTTATTATACAATAAATAAATGCCATTATAATAATTGCCAAAAAAATTTCAATCTTAGACAAATCTGAGCAAATGATAGCTATTATTTTTATTATAAAAATAGAATGAAATTCATTATTTTGATATATTTACTGTAATCTTTTGCAAGGATGGCTGACTTAGAAAATCGGCAAAACAAGTATTATACTATTTCAGGTCACGTTTCTTTTTGGACTTGTATAGTATGAGATAGGTCTAATATTTTTTTATCATGTATTTTTGTCAGCCACATTAAGTTTGATTTAAGCCGGTGAAAGTAAGAGTTATTCTTTCCCAAAATGATAAGATGTCTACTTTTGGGACCTAAACCTACACAATGGTCCAAGAAGGCTTAACTCATGATAAAAATATTCTTTTTGGCAAAATGAACAAACTTCCACCATTCCTAGAATCATGAGTGTTGAGACTAATTATATATATATATATATATATATATATATATATATATATATATATATATAAAAGCAGGTAAGTTCTTCATGATATATATAACCTGCACCTTGTCACGGAGGAAAATGGTAAAATCTCTAGCCCTTGAAAATACCACTTGCCAAGAAACTTGTTTTTTTGGGGGCAATATGTTTCTTTCATCATTTAGCCATCATTAATTTTCAATTTTTCATGTGTGTCTAGGATAAAGCTCTTCATGTTTTCTAATTACAACAAATCACTGGAAAATAAATTTATGGTTTCTAGCCACATTAAACTATTTAAAAATACATTATGTTTATAGCAAGTGAATAATATGTTGTTAAATTTTCAATACAGCAAAATCATACATTGGTAGAAGGTTGAAGAGGAGTGAGTTTTTTTTTTCTATCAAGAAAAAAAGAGTGAGTTTTAGCTGACCACAGTAACAATATCGATTCATTTCCAAAATATAATCAATTGTATCTTTATTGATTTAGGTTGCATTAGATACAGAATAGCTAATTAAAGGGTAGTTAACCTTCACTCCATGCATCCCTCACTTATCCATTTATTCTTGAATCAATAATAACTCTTATGGGTAGGTGTCGCATCTTTCGCACAAAAAAATGATTCACTTTCTTTGCATGAATCTACCGATGGATCATGCAAATGCCACTATAAAATCTATGCAAGTTGATGGACGAGAGAGTTTGGAGTATTTTTAGAGCTGTATGGTGTAATAATTCAGATTTAAAAAAAAAAAAAAAACAGAGGAGGAGGAAGACTCCTAATCGGAGTCTTCTTCCTCTCCGTTTTCGATGAAATCGGAGTGATAGAGTCCGGCACGGGTTAAGAAAACTCCTCTATAAAACCTCCTTCCCCTCCCTTTAGGTCTTTATCATGGAATTTTGAGAGATTATTAAGAGTTTAGAGGGATTTTTTCAAGATTTTTCTACAAGTTTTTTGAACAGGAAGAAAGGATTGCCGGAGTTCTTCTCGACTGCCGGAGTTCGAGGTAAGCTCCTCCCCTTCTTCCTCTTCCTCTTCCCTTTCTCCCCTGGCCCAAAGCCTCACCGCCGGCCAACCAACGAGGGGACCTCACGATCTCCTGTTTCGGCCCAAATGAACCCACGGGAAAAGAAAAGAAGAAGAAGAAGAAAAGAAAAGAAATGGAAAAGGAAAAAGAAAAAGAAAATAAAAAGGAAAAAGAAAAAGAAAAGAAAAAAAAAGAAAAAAAGAAAGAGAAAAATAAAAATAAAAATAAAATAAAAAGAAGAAGAAGAGAGAAAAATTTTCTCTCTCTCCTCTCTCTACCTTCTCTCTTCAGTTTCTCTCTCTAGATTCTCTCTCTATTTTCTCTCTCTAAACTTTTTCTCTTTTTATGGATTTTGTCTCTCTAGAGTCTTCCTCTCTCTCTGATTTCATCACGGACCCTAGGATAGAATTGAGATGAAAATAAGATGATCTGAGGTTGCTCTGAAATTCGTGCGGTAGATCTGATCCCAGTTCGATCCTATTCAAAATTTGTAACACTTGATTCATATTGAGTCATCCTGATAGGACCTCTGATGATCTCGACCATGATTGCCTCATCGAAAGAATACGAAGATTTCTCTCTCCACTTTCTCTCTCTACTTTCTCTCTCTAAAATTTTCTCTCTCTTCATGGATTTTCTCTCTCTAGAAGTCTTATGGATCAGTGGAGGATCTAGATACTTAGATAAATCTTAATTTTGTTTAATCCTAAGAGAGGTCCTCGATCTGTGTTATTAGAATCGATTATCGGTAATTTTCTCCATATATGATCTTTATATTTGATCAGGGTTACGAAGAGATGATTGTCTGCAAATGATATCGAGTGGAATATTTTCTTAAAGAAATTCATAAATCAAAGAAGAACATTGATTTCTGTGCTTGGATCAGTCACCGGTAAAGGTAAGAATCCCTGTACATGATCACTATTATATATATGCTATTTTACTGTTGGTCTTGCATCGTTGGTTTTGTATCGTCGAATTTGAGATCGATGAATTTATTATACCTGAGATACTGTTATTTGATTTTGAGCATGAGTATGTTATGTCAATATATATATTTATCAGAGATTGATGGCATGATTATATGGATATGACATATCTGAATTGATCATAATGCAAGACAGAATTGATTTAATGAAATCAATACAAAATGATTAAATGAAAAGAAAGAGATATATGGTATGGACTAGTCTTGTCATGTGGAACAGCCCACCAGGAGCTTATGCCTGGGACAGCCCCCACTGGCTTACAAGTGGATCAGCCGGCCAGGAGCTCATGCCTGGGACAGCCCGCCAGGAGCTTATGCCTGGGACAGCCTCTCACGGGCTTTGGTACGTGGGACAACCGGCCAGGAGCTCATCCTGGGACAGTCTTGAAAGGCTTTTAAGTGGATTCGATCCGGATGATGACTGAGGTATAGAATTGGATAGTCCAGAACCAGAAAGAAAAGATTAAAAAAAAAAAATTATGTGATTATGAAAGGAGAAATGAAAGATAAGACATGAAATAATTGTTGAATAAAAGGGGTTTCACCTGTTAACATATGATGATGCATCTATTTTAACAAGACAGAAAATTTATGAATATTTGCATTATTCTGGACATTGAACATGAGATTTTATATCTTACTGCTTATCCTTATTTTCAGACTATATTACTATATCAGTGTGATATGAGAATTTTTACTGGACTGTAAAGCTCACACCCCTTCATTTTTTTTCCTTCTCAGAGTTACAGGATGCTTATGATTGACTATAGCTTGGATTTACGGGTGAACAGGAGGATAAATAGAGTGTCATAGTATCTGATCAGAGAATTGAAAAAATTTAATTTGTAATTATGTAAGGTTTTATGAATTATTATTAAAATTAATTATTATGGATGTTAAGATTTAATGATTTATTTTGGCCTTGCATATTCTTTAGGGCTTGCTCTAAGGAGTGTGCGGCCATCACGTATCCGATCTGGATATTGGATTCGGAGTGTGACATATGGGACACAATCTAATGGATAATATCGCAAAATAAGATCAGTCATTCTTCCATGTGGAAGATACAAGTCAAACCCAACTCTTATTTGGTCAAAGCTTGAGTGCTAACAAGGTAAATAATAAAAAATGAGGGAAAAAAAGTACAAGAGAGGAGAAAAATAGAACAGAGAGAGTAGAGAGCTTTGTAGGTTAAACTTATTTCACAAGAGCTAACTAAAAGAAAAAAAAAAAAAGAAATTGAGTACCTGGTAAAAATTACAAACATAAAAGTAAATATTTTTGGATATATAACTGTGTAAAAAAATGTCCAATTTGATTTAGTTGACCATCCTGTATCTTCTTAAATTTTTGGAGATACACGAGTGTGATGCAGAAGAGATAAATTAGCAGCTCTATCAAGAACTATCTTGGTGGTGAAGGAAGACAAAAGTCGCTTACTCGCTCCAAAAGATGTGAGGATAGAATCCAAGCAATAACGACCGAGCAATTGCACTTCTTGATCGCCATTGATAGCAGTGGAGGAATTCAATCAACGTCCGCAACGCAAAAAAAAAAATTACGGCCAATCCCCCCGTTGTCCGATCATCGGTGTCGCACACCTACAAGAAAAGTCCTCACAGACCGGAGATGTCTCCGATGGAGACCCTCCGACGATCAAGTCAGAGAGGAGACTAAGCAACAGTGAAAAATCAGGAGCTCAACGAGAGAGTGGGAAAGAGAGCTCAAGAGCTTAGAGGCGCTTCTCGAAACTTAGAACTTAGGACTTACCAATACTGTTGCCTTATCCCATTTTATGGTGGAATGCGGTATGGTCCCCTCATTAATGATGCAGATAACTGAGTTGTCAAATCATCGGGGGCTGTCAAATCACCGTGAGCTGTCAAATCACCGTGGGCTGTCAAGTCACTGGGATCAATCTGTCCTTAGCAGAACAATGCCCCAGGGCGGCCATGCCGCATATCCTTGACAGGACAACTGCCCATAGCGGTCGTACGGCGTTTGGGTGGGCTGGCCGACCATACGTCGGTATTCGACTGTCGGGACGTCGGGTAATGACCCGGAGACACCGTCGGCTGGTTTGGTGCCTTACGGAAGTCGGACGTCGGCTGCCACCCCTGATAGTGAGTCGGTGATTTGGGCTCGGCCGCTCGGCCGGTCGAAAACAGTATGGATCTGTTCGGCGACATATCTTCGGCTGCATATTGTCGGCAGCCCTTGTTGGCAGTTATTGTCGGAGTCGTCGGTCGGTAGAGTCGGGCGTCGGTCGGACAGATCCGAGGGTAAGTCGGCGTACAGAGATCAGTCGGTATATCCCAACAGTTGTCTCCCCCCACTCCTGAGTCGGATGTCGTGTTGGCCAGCGTTTCCACGTGGGCGATGACTTCGGACGAAAGGAGTGGTTATCCATCACGTCATGCTCCGACTCTGACGATCGTATCAACGAACGATCCGGTGTCAGACGTCCCATTGGGAACGTGGACCGCCTTCTCCTTGGGAACATGGACCACCGTCTCCTTGGGAACATGGACCGCCGTCCCCTTGGGAATATGAACCGCCGTCGATTAATGAATCCCGAGACGCAGCTTTTCCGCCATGTGTCAGGGGGCCATTGGGTCAGAACTGTTCACGTGGATGGAGGCGACGTGGCTCGATCTGGGGGCAGGTGCATCGAACTGTCAGACTGAGGAAGGGCCCAGGCGGTGCCACGTGTCGGCATCCGAAAAGCCCTCGTTCGACGTGCTTTCATCTCGATCGTTGAAGGACCTTATATATATGCGGCCACGTACATCCAAAACTTCACTTTTTACTGCAAATCCATTCCTGGCGCTGAGGCCTTGTCGAATTGTCCCCCAGTTCCAGGTAGTTGTCTCCGTGCTCTCCCTTTGAAAACTCTTCTCGAAGCTTTGCCCGCTCTTGTCTTCTTGTGCCCTTTCTCCTCTGCCATTTTCTTTTTGTTCTCCTTTCTGGGGCTAGCGTTATGGCTAGGATCTCTTCTCGAGGAAGTCAGTCGGGGAACCCGACTGATGATTTCCGATCGACCCCAGAGATGGAGGTTTCTTCACTTTCGGGGGCAAACGTCGAACGGCTCAGAGAGCAGTACAGTATCCCGGAGCAGTTCGAGCTCTTCGCCCCTGGGGCTGAGGGTTGGGTTAACAATCCGCCTCCGGGTCAGGTGGCCTTCTATGTCGAGGACCTTCGGATAGGTCTTCGCTTTTCGATTTCAAAATTTGTCCAGAACGTTTTGGATTATTACGGGCTTTGTCCGGCGCAACTGGCACCGAACTCAGTCCGGTTAATAATCAGTTTTGCTCTGTTGTGTCGGCTTTTGCCGACCTTTCTTCGTATTTCTCTCTTTCGGACGTTCTTCATCCTCCGACCCCACCCGAAAGCCCGAGGGTGGTGGTTCTTCAATCTCCGGAAGGGTCTTTCGTTCATCATCGGTCTTCCATCGTCAATCCACGAGTGGAAGAACCAATTTTTCTTTGCTTCCTCTTCGTTACCTTGGGGGTTCCCTTTCTGCTGGGGCGACCTTCGAACTCAGCCGAATGAAAACAGTCGGGTGGAGGATGGAGATCGAGAGGACTTTCACCGACTGAAGGATGTGTCGGTGCCGAAGCAGAGGGAGCTCGTCACCGAGCAAGCTCTGTACGATGTCGGCCTAAGTTCGGTTCTCCGTTTAGGTACATCTCGGTCTGTCGGTCATCCTTTGTCTTTTCTATCTGTCTTTGGACTTGCGCTGATGCTTTGTTAAAATTGCAGGGATGCCGCTGAGAGTGAGGCTGACTGACGCCGACATTCGGCAACATGCGGCGAAGAAGAGATCGACGCCCAGGGTCGGACCTTCGCGGCCTCCAAAGAGGCCTCAGATAGCATCGCCGACCGACATTGCGACGGCGACAGCGCAGCCTGACACCGAACATTCATCGAGCTACGAGCCGGTCATCGCCCTGTAGGCGCCGGCGGTGCCATCCGAAGCACCGTCCGAGGAAGGGGCGACTGAGGGGGCAGCCGAAGGAGCGTCGGCTCCCCCACCCACCGAAGAGGTTCGGGTCGGAGCACATGAGCCCGAACGACCTGCGGCGGCGGCCGTCGCAGCCTCGGGAGGGACCCAGTCGAGCTCGATTTTCCTGTCTCTCTCTAATTTCCGAGCCTGGGCGGCCGAACGAGGGAAGGCTCCGATGGCGCCGGGCGATGACACAAGGTCGGTCGGCCGTACTGCATCATTCGACGTTCAGCTTCCCGAAGGAGCGTCGACCTTGGCCAACCATGATTTGGCCAAGCGGTTGTGCCAGGCAACCATTCTCCTGACCGACCGGGAGATCATGAAGAGTCGGCTAGTGACCGACATGCTTTCTTCCTTTTACCCGACTATGATCCAGGTGAGCTCCTCTTCTTCCTCTTTCATCTTCATTATTGTTTTCTATCAGTTCAGTTTTCTGACAACCGACTTTCTACCTGCAGCTGATCTACAATATGTCCGAGCTGGAGGTTGGGTACCAGAGGTTCGACGACTTTCGGATGGCCTGGAAGAAAAAGGCCGAGATCGTCGAGGCTGAGAAGGCGACGCTGGTCGACCAGCTGAAGTCATCGGTCGACCGTGAGGCTAGGCTCGAGGAGGAGATCTCCCAACTTAGTAACGGCCTAGCCACCTCGGAGGCCGAGCTTTAGTCAGCCCGTGAGCAGGTTTGATGCAAGACCCGCTCCGTTCATCGATTGAGGCGCGAGCGGGATGGCTGCGTCAAGGAACTCGAGGCCGAGTGCGAACAGCTTCGCATTAGTCTGGAGAACCTGGCTAAGGCTGAGGAGAACTTGTCCTTCGCCCAAGCCGACACCGACATATCGAAGGCAGAGGCGGAGTCGGCCAAGGAGGTGTTGAGTCGGGTGGTGGAGGACTTCTGTAGCTCGGACGAGTATCGGGAGGAGCTCCTCGAGAGCGGCTTCGCCTCCTATCGGGTGGGGTACGAGGATGCTTGGGACGCGATTCAGGGTCTGCACCCGGAGCTTGACTTGAGCGGCATCGTCCCTCCAGGATCGGAGGACCAAGCCGCAGAGGAAGAGGCCGACCCACTGTCGATGGAGCGAGTTGCCGAGGATGAGGCGGCTCCAACCCCCGATCCCTCCCCGACCCAAGCAGGCACGTCGGTGGCTCTCAAACTCTACCTGGTGCAAGAAGTCGACTCCGATGAATAGTCAGAGTATCTGCTCCATTATCTGTATATATTTTTTTATTTTATTTTATTTTTTTGCTTTGTTTTTGATATTTATAATCAGGCTTCGTCCCAATTTTGTAGCCGGACTTCGATCCAATTTTGTAAGTCATTTCAACTTAACAAAATCAAAGATTTTTCACATTTTTCTTGTGTGCGGTCCAAAATATCTAATTTACCGAGCCATCCCTGAGTGTATAGGTCGTAGTTCCGACACACCTCGTTGGGACGTTCGGTAGGGTCGAGTGTAGCCGATCAAAGTAGTCAGTAGCGTACGTCGTGCCAAAGGCAGCACAAGCCCTGATCACAGGTCGGCATTCCGACCGTCATACAGACAGCATAGAATTCGATGGTTGAGTGCCGCACCAATCGAGTGTTCGCCGCCCGAACTTTGGTCGGGCATGTATGTCAGGCCGAATGTCGGCTAATCACCGCACGTAGCATGTTGACACGATCATTCCATAGAGTCTGATAGTCGGGTAGTGTCCGATGTATTCGGATAGGATAACGATGATAAGTCGAATATCCATTGTTCGGCCCTTGGTCGGACATGCACGTCGGGACGTATGATAAATGGTGGCAAACTGAATATCCTTCGATCGGTCGTAATCAAGTCGGTGTATCGTAAGTCGAATACCCATTGTCTGGACCTTGGTCGAATGGGTACGTCACGGTGAATGATAAACGGTGGCAAGCCGGATATCCTTCGATCGATCGTAACCGAGTCGGCATATCGTAAGTCGAATACCCATTGCCCAGACCTTGGTCGGGCGGGTACGTCACGGTTGTCTTGGCATTTTGTCCTTCTCAGTCAAAGCTAAGTGGGCAAGTTAGCCAGCCGCGTTGGTCGAAGCCCTTTGCCTTTAAAGGTAAAAGCCGTTGGTTCGACGATCGAGCCGTAGGCTCGATGTAGATTCAGCGATCAGAACGTAGATTGGCGATCTAGTCGTAGATTTGACGTAAAGTCGTAGATTCAGCGTAAAGTCGTAGATTCCCAACGAGACGTTGGGATCAAGTTGGGACATCGAGGCCTGTATTTCGACACGGGCCAACCTTCGGCATGGAGCCAAACTTTGTAGACTCTGGAGTTTTGAAATCGTATTGTATTCCGAGCAAGAAGGGCATACAGAGTTCATTGGTAATACAATTTCAAGTTGTCAGCATTCCAGGTCCAAAGAATGGCCGTCCCCTTCAGGATTTCAAGTCGATAGGCGCCCGGCCTGCAAGTGTCTGCAATCTTGTAGGGTCCTTCCCAGCTTGGGAACAGTTTTCCTTGATCCTGAGGCTTCAAGACTTCCGCCTTCCTCAAAATCAGATCTCCGGGTCTGAAAGATTTTGGCCTAACTTTAGCGTTATAGTATCGGGCCACTCTTTGTCGGTAGGAAGCCATGCGGAGTTGAGCCTCGCGTCGGAGCTCGGGCAGGAGGTCCAAGTCAGCTCTCCGACACTCGGAGTTGCTCGGTTCAAAGTATTGCTCAACTCTAGTCGATGGTAGCCCAATCTCTAGTGGGATCATTGCCTCCGTCTCATAGGCCAGGTTGAAAGGAGATTCTCTGGTTGGGGCCCAGAGTGTCGTTCGGTATGCCCACAGGACCGAATACAACTCTTCGACCCAGAGGCCTCTGGCTTCATTCCATCGAGTCTTCAATTCATGCAGAATGGTTCGGTTGGTTACTTCGACTTCTCCGTTGGACTGTGGATGGCCGACCAAGGTCAGTCTGTGCGTGATATGAAATCTCGCACAAAACTTCCTGAAATCATTGTTGTCGAACTGTCGTCCATTATCGGTGATGATGGTGTGCGGTAGTTCGAACCTAAAGATGATAAACTTCTGGACAAAATCTTTCATCTTACGCTCGGTAATTTGCGCCAGAGGTTCGGCCTCCATCCACTTGATGATGTAGTCGATCGCGACAACTATAAACTTTCTTTGGCCAGACGCCGGAGGGAAAGGATCAAGTATATCGATCCCCCATTGAGCGAAGGGCCATGGGGTGACAATGGGAGTCAGTTGGTTGGCGGGCCGGTATTGTAAGTTGGTGTACTTCTGACACGGCTCACACCTTCGAACCAAGTCAGTCGCATCTTTCTTCATGGTGGGCCAGTAGTAACCTTGCCGCAGGACTTTGTAGGCCAAGGATTTGCCTCCCAAGTGACTCTCGCAGATCCCTTCAAGCACCTCCCTGAGTGCGTAGTCCGCATCCATCGATCCCAGGCACCGTATCAAGAGAAGGGAGAGCGACCTTTTGTAGAGTTGTCCGTCCATCATTACATATTGGGAGGCCGTCCATCAGAGTCGCCTGGATTCCGGAGGGTTTTCGGGGCTGGTTCCGTCAGTCAGATACTGAACGATCGGGTCCATCCAGCTTAGCTCGATCGTCAGTTAGAGTACCTCCTCAGCCCTATCGATGCTCGATTGCTCGAGACTCTCCATGAGTGTCCGGTCCAAAGTGTCGTAGGCAGATGTCGCAAGCTTGAAGAGTGCATCGGCTCGAGCATTCTCCGATCTGAGAATGTGAGAGATCTCAAAATACTTGAGGTGTGCCATGAGATCTCTCACTTTCTGAAGATATTTCATCATGGTCGGGTACCGTGCTTCGAATTCAACTTTGACTTACCCCACAATCAGCTGGGAGTCGGAGAAGACTCTGAGGCTGTCGATCCTGAGCTTCTTCACCACTCTCAAGCCGGCGAGAAGCGCTTCATACTCGACTTGATTATTGGAAGTTTTGAAGTAGAATCGGAGGGTGTACTTGGTAACCACTCTCTCCGAGTTGGTGAGCAGAAACCCGACCCTGCTCCCTTGGGCATTGGAAGCCCCATCTATATGTAACACCCAGGTTGACCCGGGGTCAAATTCAGAAGTCGCAGCTTCTTTGGAGCTCCCACCTTCCGACGTTTGGTCGGCTGTCGTGCATTCCACAATAAAGTCGGCCAAGATTTGGGCTTTCAAAGTAGGTCGTGGTCGGTACTGAATGTCAAACTCGCTCAGCCTCACCGCCCATTTCGTCAGTCGTCCTGATGTGTCGGGGCAACGGAGGATCACCCTCAGGGGCTGGTCGGTGAGAACCACGATGGTGTGTGCCTGAAAATATGGACGGAGTCGCTGCACGGATACGACCAAGGCAAATATCATCTTCTCTGCCCTTGAGTACCGAGTTTCAGCCCCGCAGAGCACTTTGCTGGTATAATATACGGGCTGGTGAGTTCGGCTCTCGTTCTCCCGGATAAGCACCGAACAACTGCCTCTGGGGCGGTAGCCAGATAAAGATACAATATTTCTCTGACCTCTAGCTTCACAAGTAGGGACGGAGAAGTCAGGTACTTTTTCAGATCTTCAAAGGCTTGTCGGTCCTCATCCGGCCACGAGAAGTCCTTCGTCTGCCTTAGGGTTTTGAAGAACGAGAGGTACCTCTCAACCGATCGAGAGATGAATGAGATGAGCGCGATGATCCTTCCATTGAGCTGCTGCACCACTTTTTTGGTGTTCGGATGCCGCATGTCGATAATCACCTTTATTTTCTCGGGGTTGGCCTCGATTCTGCGTTGGAAAATGAGGAACCCGAGGAACTTTCCCGAAGGCACACTTAGTCGGATTTAGCTTCATCCGATATCGCCGAAGAGTGCAAAAGGTTTCTACCAAGTCCTGGATATGATCTGAAGCTTGCACGCTCTTCACCAGCATGTCATCCACGTACACCTCCATGTTGCACCCGATTTGATCTTTGAAGACCTTATTGACGAGACGTTGGTAGGTGGCTCCGGTATTCTTCAGACCGAAGGGCATCACCTTGTAGCAGTAAAGGCCCTTGGCGGTCACAAAGGCCATATGCTCTTCATCCTCGGGCACCATTCGGATTTGGTTATATCCGGCGAAGGCATCCATGAAGCTGAGCAGTCGATAACCGGACGTCGCATCCACCAGTTGGTCGATCTTCGGTAGCGGAAAGCTGTCCTTTGGGTAGGCCCGATTCAAGTCGATGTAGTCGATACAGATCCTTTACTTTCCATTGGCTTTCTTCACCATGATGACATTAGCGAGCCAGTCAGGATATGTGATTTCTTTGATGAAGCCCGCCTCGAGTAGCTTGTCCACTTCCTCGTCGATGGCCTTCTATCTTTCGAAGGTGAAAGCCCATTTCTTCTGTCTCACCGACTTCATGCTAGGGGCGATGTTGAGTCAGTGAGTCATCGTTTCCAGAGGTATACCAGACATGTCCGCTGCCGGCCAAGCGAATATGTCGGCATTAGCCTTCAGCAGCTCTATCAGCTGCCGTCGCTCCGGATCAGACAACTGCGATCCGACCTAGATGACCTGTTCAGGATTCTTGGTCATCGGGATGGAAATCAGCTGTTCAGCCGGTTCACCCCGCTCCTCCTCTTCCCGTTGGTCCAGCTTGTCGGTCGTCGGGGAGTCCCTCGATTCGTCGCATTGGGTAGAGATTTGGAAGCACCATCGAGCGAGTTGTTGATCCCCGTGCATTTCTCCGACCCTATTTTTAGTCGGGAACCGAACCAACAAGTGGTATGTCGAGACTATCGCCCTAAGGGTGTTTAGCTCGGGTCTTCCAAGTATGGTGTTGTAGGCCGAAGGTACTTGGATGACCGTGAATATCATGTGGACAGTGCTTTGTCTTGGTTCGGTCCCAGCTATCACGGGAAGAGTAATTTCTCCTTCCACCGCGATGGCTTCCCCGGCGAAACCCATTAGGGGCGTAGAGACTCTCCTGAGTCGGTTGGTCGACAGTCGCATTCAGAAAAAGGTCGAGTAAAACAAAACATTAGTTGAGCTTCCATTATCTACAAGAATCATTTTTACATCATAGTTCGCTATCATCGTCGAGACAACAACAGCGTCATCATGGGGAGTTTGGATTCTTCGAGCATCCTCATCTGTGAAGATGATTACATTATCCTGGTGCGGCCTCTTCGTCGACTCCTGTTCGGCAATCGTCCCCCGATCCAGTCGTCTGGAGATCATGTTGATGACCCCGATCATAGGCTGATTATTCGCTACCTCTTCAGTCGGTTGGGGTTGTCGGTCGGAGAGGGACCGAGCTGACGGATTCCTTTGGTACTTTTCGAGATACCCTCGTCGTATGAGGGCCTTTATTTCATTCTTGAGTTGGATGCATTGCTCGATGGTGTGATCGTGGCCCCGATGGAACTGACAGTATCTTCTCCGGTCGAGGCCCTTTGCCTTCAGAGGTGGAGGCCGTCGCAGGTATTCCGCTCCTTCGATCTCCATCAGGATCTGCGCACGAGGAGCAGAGAGAGGAGTGTAGGAGTCATACCTGTGATGCATCGGTCTCGGACTCCGTCGTTGGGGCGATCTCGGGCTCCGTCGTCAGGGCGAGATCCGTTTATCGGTCGGGGGCCTGTTGGGTTTAGCAGCAGCCCGATTTTTCTTTCGCTTCTCCTTTTGGCCCGTGCCTTCGGTCAGGCGCCGGTCGGAAGCTCCTTTATCCATGCACATATATTTTTATGCACTCTCCAGCAATTCAGCATACGTCCAGGGAAGGATCTTGTCTAAGGAATATGTGAATCGGGACCCCCTTAGCCCCCTCTTCATGGCTGAGATAGCCATGTCTTCGTTGAGATCCCGGACCTCAAGTGTGGCCGCATTGAATCGGGCCATAAAATATCGGAGTATCTCATTTTCTTCCTGTTTGAGGGAGAAAAGACTGTCCGAGGTTCGCGGCGGCTTCCGGCTGGTGCTGAAGTAGGCCACGAAAGAATGCTTGAGCTGCCCGAAAGAGTGGATACTCCCTGAGTGGAGGCCGGAATACCAGGCCCTGACAGCTTTACGAAGCGTGGCGGGGAAGCCGATGCAAAGGAGGACATCGGTTGCCCCCTGAATTGTCATGAGAGCCTTGTAGCTCTCCAGATGGTCAACTGGGTCGGTGGAGCCGTCGTAAGGCTCCACATGAGGCATCTTGAATCGACTAGGGATTAGTTCGTCGAGGATAAATCGGAAGAGAGGTTGGGTGGTCTAGAAGTCGACGTCGTTCGAAGACTTCTGACCATCCGCTTGGAGTTGGGTGAGCCGACGGTCGATTTTTTCAAACTTACGTTCGTAGTCGTCCAACCGTCGGTGTTGTGAAACCCCAGGGGTCGAACCTCCCGACGAGCTTGAGAGTGAGACAGACGGTGTCCGCGGCAGCTTCTCCTTCCTCGCCCGGTCCAGCTGGGAAGGAGAAGGATGCCGAGACCGGTGGGTGTCGCACCATGGCCACCTCGCCCCTTCTCGGTGGGAGTGCTGAGACGGCTGCTCTTGAGGAGGAGACGAAAGTTGACGCGGACGTCGGCGGCTGCTTCTGGACGGCATAGGGTGCACCGCTGGTTGTTCCGCCGGCGGTTGCAGCAACTGAGTCGGTTGCTGTTGGAGGTTTTTGACCGCGTCCGTCAGAACAGTCATTTGCCGTATGATTGCCGCGATTTGCGCCTCCGTAGTTACCACTGGATGCGGAGAGCTGGGCTCCGCCATGGAAAGTGAAGGAGGGGCCTCTTCCCGATGGAAAGAGCACCTTGTCGATCTGATAGCTCTCGATCGCTGAGTCCTGATTTTCGTCATTTCGAGAGGTTTTTCAAGCCCTGTGGAGCTCGCTGGCTTACCTCTGTCGAGTGCCCCTTCCTGGTGCGCCAAATTTGTTGCGGTCAATCCCCCTGTCGAGCTCAGCGGGAGAGTGGGAAAGAGAGCTCAAGAGCTTAGAGTACTTCTCAAAACTTAGAACTTAGGACTTACCAATACTGTAGCCTTACCCCGTTTTATAGTGAAATACGGTATGGTCCCCTCATTAATGGTGCAGACAACTGAGGAATTATCAAATCGTCGGGGGCTGTCAAATCACCGTAGGCTGTCAAATCACCGTGGGCTGTCAAGTCACTGGGATCAATCTGTGTCCTTGGCAGGACAATGCCCCAAGGTGGCCATGCCGCATGTCCTTGACAGGACAACTACCCATAGCGGTCGTACGGCATTTGGGTGGACTGGTCGACCATACGTCGGTATTTGGCTGTCGGGACGTCGAGTAATGATCCGGAGACACCGTCGGCTGGTCTGGTGCCTTGCGAAAATCAGACGTCGGCTGCCATCCCTGACAGTGAATCGGTGATTTGGGCTCGGCCGCTCGGCCGGTTGGGAATAGTATGGGTCTGTTCGGCCGACATACCTTCGGCTGTATATTGTCGGCAGTCCTTGTTGGCAGTCATTGTCGGAGTCGTCGGTCGGTAGAGTCGGACGTCGGTCGGACAGGTCGAGGATAAATCGGCGTATAGAAATCGATCGGTATATCCCAACAGAAAAAATAAGTTAAGACGTGATAGATTAATTTGTGCATTAATGTAGATGAGATTAATTGATAGCATTTGAATCAGATATTTCAGTACACACCAAAATGTTCTCCACACGCGACCTGTCCATATTGGTCCCCGTTCCCAAATGACGTTGGTGCGATGGGAAGGAATATGAGCCTCGTTATCTCATAACAGCATCACGCATATATGACAATGAGTCTACAAGTTTCCACTAGGTAGCGCGTAGCAGACACAATATGACTTGAAGCGTCAGAGAGGGGTGGTATCTTTTCCACATGAAAAAACCGATTCACCTTCCTTCGACCGTGTGGATCTTCCATTGGATCGCACAACGACTGCTTTCAAGATATATATAGGTGATGAATGAAAAAGTTCAGAATACTTTGAAAATTGCATAGGTAAGTTCCAACAGTACATCAATCATTCTTTCACACAAAAAGTGTCCCTAACCCAAGTGCCTAGAAGTGTCCTGTACCAAAGCAACCATTTGTTTTAGAGACGGATTATATCTTTCGCATACTTGCAGATCCACCATTGAATTGTGCAAGAGTCACTTCAAAATCTATGCAAAAAATTTTATAATGCCTTGATATATATCTATATATAATGCAATCCAATGATCGATCTTATAAAATAACATCAATCATTCTTTTGCATAAAGTTTCACACAACTTGAATCCAAAAAGTCTCATCATGTATCATTTGCCATATACATTGTTTAATCAGTATCAAAAGCCTCATGTTTAAGTCTATCAGTTTTGTGACTTCAAAAGAACAGAAGAAAGTCAAATGATACCAGTACACAATATATAACTAGATAATATACACCCAACAATACAATAATCTAGCATTCTAATATATATCCGTAGATAATTTGATACATAGTTTCAAAAATATGGTGTTCACTAGTACTACTCTGTGATCAGATGATGCACACCTAACAAAATAGTCTTCCAACATCCTAATACATACCTTTAGATATATATCGATACATAATTTGCAAAAAATATAATATTTACTAATATATACTATATGATCAAGTGATTACACACTGAGCAAAATAGCCAGTCAGCATCCCAAAATGCATCTCCAGATTAATCAATATATAATTTTTAGAACAATAATATTCACTAGTATACAGTACAAGATCAGAATTGACACATACTAGTTGGCTTCTCGAAATATATTATAAGTTCTTTCGTATACATTTAGTAGTGATTCAATACATATCTCTAATTAAATTAATATATAGTTTTCAGAACATGATGATCCCCAATATATAGTACATGGTCAGATGATACACACAACAAAATAGTTTTCCAACATTTCAATATATACATTCAGATAAATCAATATATAATTTTTAAAATATAATATTTATTAGTACATACTACGTAGTTAGGTGATCATACACACCAGCTAAGTAGTTATGCAGCATCTTAATATTACACATCTAGTCAAATTGATATATTATTTTCATAATATAGAGTTCATCAGTATATAATACATGATTAGAGGACATATATTCATCAGTTTTTTAATCTATACTATAAATTTTTTTAATCTTGATAAAAAAAAAAAAAGAGATCCGAAGGAGGAGAAAACAACGCAGAGAAAAGAAAATTTTTATGGAGGAGAGAGATGACTGAACGAGAAAGAGGATATGAAGAGAGGCATGATAAGAAAAAAAAAAAATACAGATGAATGGCCTCTCTTCGTGCGCATGATTAATTTCTTTCTCTTTTTGTTTATTTTATTAAAATCATTGATGGACTCCGTTAGTAGTAGCAGTAGTTCTGTTCCGGCTGGATTTAAGTTTTTCCTTGAGGTGTGTGCTACAGGAAAACATGGTAAAATTGGAAGCTCACCTTTATCTTCAATTATTCTCCGGTGTGCCCACAGGAGGATTTTTGTTCCTCCGCAAGGTATCCCTTCGGGTACCGAATGGTCTAACCACGCTCTCTCACGCACTACACTCGGCTGCATGGGCCCCCTCCCTCCAGCAGCTTTCCACCAGCACTAATATCTGCTCCATTTGACGAAGTAAAGGCACGTCGAGTCCTACACCTACCAGTCCAAAAACGTCCGCCTTAGAAAGCTACGTGGCGGTCCTCTGACCTTGGTCCGGCCCCTTGAGCCCTCGCAAGGGTCTCCAGCCACCTTTGGGGAGCTCTTTGGGACTCCTCCCTCCTCAAATCCGTGTGCTTCTCCAAAATAATCCTCCGTCTCTTTCTTTGTTTTCGCGCAATCTGTGGGTGGTCAACAGTAAGCTCACCTTTTTGGCCACAAGAACTTTGCGTGGAATCTGAAGCAGAAATGATCGATGATGGGCATCAACATCAGGCGAAGAGAGTGGCTGGCAAGCGGACATACCGTTTGGGTGGGGAGATGGTGGATCTTTTCTATTATTTCACCTCATAACGACGATGTATCCTTTTCGGGTCGACGATCGAATGGGTGTCGATCGAACACGGCGACGATTCCAGCGCAATGGGGCACAGAGAATTCGTGCAGACAGGGACCCGGACAGAAACTGGAAGCCAGACATCTAACATGCCAGGAGCTGAGAAAACTGAGATGAAAATGGAGCTGCTTCATTCATTCATTCATGTGAGCTTTCTAATAAGTGGTAACATGATCGTGCAAGATTGAGATGGAATGCGATGTGCGTCGTGTGAGGGCCATTCAAACTAGCAATGCTGCCAGAAGATTGATTGATTGATTGATTGGTTGGTTGATTGATTGGATATTTGGTGGTATTCCTTTTTACTCCCGAGGCTAGATAATTTTCAAAAAAAAAAAAAAAAAAAAGAGGAGTTTTGGATTCTTCTGAGCTTCCATTCCATCCACATCAACAGAGGATATGAAATTAAAAATAAAATAGAAAAAACTTTAAACAACAAGGAGACTCGCGTACACAAAGTGCAGAGGGAAGAAGAGTTGATTTGATACGATGAGCACCGGAAAAAAGCAATATGGGACCGACAGTCTCATGCCCCGTTGTCCTTCACATTATGATTTATGGGCAAGCTTTGCATGCAAAATATCAGAATAGGAAACCGTTTGGTTAGGATACGTCAGTAAACTGATAATTTTTAAAAATTATTTATTTTAAAAAATAATTATATAATTTTTTTTATTATATTTAATTGATAAAAAAATTATTTTAAAAAATAACACATAAAAGAAGTTACTATATTTGATAGGAAGTAAATCTATGCAAAAATATGATTAAATTTATAAATATATTTTTTAATATAAAATAATTTTTAATATTGAGATAGTATTGTTATCTTCAATTAGTTTTTATGTAATGACTATAATCACATAGCCCTTTACATAATACCATCTCCATCTTATTTTTTTATAAAAATTTTTTATTGAATGAATTTAAAGAGATATCTAAACAAATTCAAATAATTACATATGTAATTTTATTGAGAATATTTTTGTCAAATATGGATTACCGTCACTTAGAAATTTATCAAATATCAATCCTCTATAATATTTATTTTATCTTTTCTTTTCAAAAAATAAGCATAGGGTCCACTAATTTTTTTATTATCTTTTTTTTTTCTTTGTCATGTCAAACATGATTATTTGACATAAAAATTATTTTTTTATATCAGATTATCTCCAACCAAATAACCTCTTAAACAACAAAGAAATCCATATATATGAAGTGTAGAGGCAAAAAGAGTTGATTTGATATAACGAGCACTAGAAAAAAAAAAAATATACTTCAAGAAATAAGGGACAGACAGATCCGTGCCTCCTTATCCTTCACATTATGATTTATGGGCAAGCTTTGCATGCAAAATACCTGAATGAGATGATATCTGAGATATGCTTTGGTAATTGGAAAAAATTTTGTTATAAATAGACTGACTAATTTTATCATGGCTCAACGAAATAGCTGATTATTATTTTCAAGTCCGAAAAAAAATAGAAAATGAATGAAATGTTGGAATAGTAAAATTTTATTAAAAGCAGAATGTAAGGTAAATGTGGTGCCTCTCATCTCGCTCATATAAAGAGTTCCTTTTCAGGAACCCATTTTTGGTGTTTGCTCTTTGGCAAATGACTAAGAAACATAAAGTAGTGTATCTATTAAATCTACTTTAAAAAATCTTAATTGGTAGGAAAACAGCCATTTAGATGACTGTTTTTTTCAATAAATGGCGTTTTTTTCAATAAGAATAAACAATGTTCATTGCCTGTTTCCTCAGTATCAGATGATTACTAGTACGGGCATGAAATCACTTTCAAATGGTCGCAGCCAATCATGCACTAACGATGCTATGAGGCGCTTTTTTGAGTAAAATATAAGCTTACCTGCTATGTAGTTTGTACTAAAATTATGATAAAGGTAATAATACACAACATGGGTCCATAGACCGTAGATTAGTTTACAGCACCAGTCCAAGGTAGAAACAAAGACCGTAGCCTCGACTTTGTGGCCATGGCTCTTATCCAGGCCATGCTTTGGTGGTATTTAGTTTTTTTTTTTTTAAAAAAAATCCTGATTTTGTTTGTTTAGATTTGTTGTTCTTCCTGAACATCCGCCCTTCTAAATTTACTGGACTGAAATTTAAATTTGTAATGGTCTTTAGTCTATTTTGGCTGAACATTCTGTCGGTTGTGCTCTGATCATTCCTCGCCAAGGCCAATGCATTGGAGGTTGCAAAGTTCCTCGAGCATTTTCCTCCAGCTCTTGCTGCATATGTGACACAAGGCCTGACCCTGAGGCATGTTTGATTTGGGATTTAAACCATCTAGGATTTTTTTTTTTGAATAAAAAAAATAATTAATTTTCATTCAAACTGTTTGATTGAATGGAGTCTTATTTCTATTCTGACTTTAAAAGATAAAAATGTTACAATCTCCAAAATTTAATTTTTATTTTTCTTTAGAATTTAGACTCCATTTTGATTCTGCTTATGGACTAAACACATCAGGGATATAGTTATTTTAATTCCTATTCCAATCTATTTTAATTTTAATTTTAATTTTCGTTACGAACCAAACATGCCTCAAGATTTATTCCAACCTAAAACATATAGCTTTAATTAGGCATGCACATATTTTTAAATTTATTATTTTCTTGTTTTATTAGGTTAAATTGTTGTTTCTTAATATCATGTATTCTATATAGTATACCCTAAAATCTATCCATATGCTTTTTTTTTTTTTAATGGAGAAAAGGATGATAACCTACTATGCTATAAAAAAATCATGTCCATATTTTTTGGAACATGCTACCTAAGAATCCTACCATCACGGCGGACCCTATTTCACATGTAGCAATAGTGTTGGGAAGTCTTGGACCGATTAGACCTAAATGATATATTAGATTCATAAATTATTTTTTAGATTTCACAATGATTTATCATGACTATTAATAAGTCACCGAGTTGTAATTTTTAGATACATATTTTGGAGAGTTATTTGGAAACTTTGGAATTTCAAACAATCATGTTTCTATGTTTTAGATTCCTGGATAATATATCTTCTATAAATGGCTATTATATTATATATATATATATATATATATATATATATATATATATATATATATATATATGCATGTGTATCAATATAAAAAAAATTTACAGTCAATAAAATAGAAAAATTCTCAATGTGATCCAACAATTTTTTTTTATCTCCATAAGTCATAGTTAATCAACTAGAATATAATTGGCTTAATTTTTATGTGCCTTTAGTATAAATTGGAGCATTTTAGTGTCATCTCAACTAATTCAGATCTAAACAGAAATTTTTATCTATCAAAAAAAAAAAAATCAGGAATTGTCAATCAACATTTTTTTTGTTAAATTTTTGGACCACATGAATATGATCTCACGTGATGTCAGATTTGGACTATTCGGACTTCCATGGTCCGACCCGACCCAGCGTCTAGCCTTTCACGCCGAAACCGCGGTTACTATTAATGACGACCACCACTCTTCCAAAAATCTAGCCGACTTCTGCTGCTTCCGAGCCGCCGAGCCGATAAGCCACGAACCATATTATATTGCCTCATAGGCTCCACCAACTTCCGGTGTTCGCCAAAACCCAAGTATACCTCCTCTTTAGTTAAAAAAAAAAAAAGAAAGAAAAAAAAAAATCTTACTATAAGAAGATAAAATCGTCGCGTGTGTATAAATCCCAGCAGCCCAACCAAGATGGAAAGCCGTTTTTACTCTCCTCTTCCTCCTATTTCCTCTCCTCTCCCTTTTGTTGCTCGTCCGTCTCTTTCCGCTCTTTCTCCGCCGTTGGAGACGGAAAGAAAGAGAGGGCTCTGGGCGGAGTTTGGCCCAAAGAAAACCTAGAAAACTTGTCTCTTCTTATCTGCTCTCTTTCTATCGACTCCATGGTAAGCTTAGATTCGAGAAAATCTTTAGAAGGATCGGGAACGGGATTGTCCTTGACTTAGGATGGCTGATTGTTTTGCACCAACATTTTTGTCCTGTTTTTCCTTTTTTTTTTCGCTTCTTTTCGTTTGATTTCGTTTTTTTCCCCTCCAAAAGATGGGGAGACCCTGGATGATGGAGTTGAGATTAAACGATTGTTTTCGTTTTTCTACAAATAATTTCAAGTTCTTTTTTTTTTTTGTCTTGATTCAGAGAAGGTAAGAGAGTTGTGGTGGATTAGAATCTGATTATTTGGGTCTCACAAGATTGTCTTTATGTATGAGAGTGCATCTGAAGTTTATAAAGTTGGACACGCGTAGTTTGAACCATGGATGGCTTTTATTTTGATTTTTATAGGCTCCAGTTTGTCGATTTTTAATGGTCTTTTGTGGTTCTGAGATCTTTTGTCTACTATAAAAAAAAATTCCTCTCAGTATGGGAAGTAGGTAGCTTGTGATAGAGGTAGATGAGTAGCTTGCTGAAGTGCTTCAGTCAGTAACACTGTGAGCACCGTTATGAAGATTACTAATTGATTACCACAATTTCATCCCTTTGTATACAGTAGTAATCTTCTTCAAGGGAGTATGTTACTTTCTGTAGATCTTTAGATGTTTTTAGCCCCACGGTGTTTTCAACATACTTCATTTAATAGGTTGCCTTGTCCATCTAAGTGTCTACATCCATTAGCTTGGAGATCTCTAATTACTGAAGATGAAGATTTCTCCATCACAAACCTCAGTGGGACTCTCCTATATCACTGTCATATTCCTTGCAAAACGCAACTCTCGCAGGGTTTTTTTTTCAGAGAGACGCCTTGTCTATTCACGAGAAAAGAGAAAGAAGAAGAGCAAATTTGAGAATTTTATGTCAAATTAAAAATTACTCAATAATCTTACGAGGGTGAGGACAGGATGCATTTTTCTTAGATTAGGATGGTGAAGCATGGAGCTGAGAATAATCCTTTGACTTTACTTCTATGTCGCTTCATCAATATTCAAATGTGGATTGTTAGATTTTACTTTTCCAGCATCATGTTTTATGAACGAGAGGTTTTACGGTAGATGTTTCTGCTTTTTTCTTTTTTGTGTGTGTTTTTGTTCTCATTATCTCCTGTTCATAGAACTGCTCACTTGTTCTGGTCTCCTTGATTTTTTGTCATATTAATTATGCGGACAATTATGCTAGGGAATGAGATATGCGGAAATCAATCGAAATCTCGGTATTACAATTGTGCTAGTGAATGAGATATGTGGAAATCAATCAAAATTTCGGTATGAAGCATACTGTGATTACAGAGCATGTGAACCTTGGAAATAATGATTTGGGAAGCAGCCATAGGGAGGACTACGAAGGATTAACGAGTTTGTTGGTTACAACAGTAGTGTTAGGAAAGTTCCTAGCACCCTGAATATCTAGATGCAGACCCTTTCTGAATCTTGAACCATGATAGCTCCTGAATGTCTTTGTCCTTCTTTTCCATCTAGCATATTTTTGTTAATGCCATTTTCTATCATGAATCATGGCTTGATATAGACTGACTGAACCTGTATAATGCGTTGTTCATGTTTATTTCTAGAGCATTTGTTTCTCTCAAATCCATAAAATAGGATTATTCGCATGGCCATACATATAAGATTTATTATGCGTATATACATGCATATTTTAAGCTATATAAATAGTGATATTATGTTCAGTGGCAAAATGCTTCTGCAATACAAAATTTTCAAGAGACAAAACACATTATTTATTGGAACATCTATTATTAATTATACCAAAAGGTAGCAGTTTGCATATCTTGAGCTATATAACTAATTAAAATAAGTTGAGTGGAAACATGCTATTTGCAAAATAATAATATTCAAGAAATAAAACATACAAATTTATGGAACATCTGTAATTGGTTATTGAACATATTTCAACTGGAAAAGTGCAGCTCAACTGGAAACATTTCCACGGGTTCAGTAATTTAGACAGCCTTTTGATGTTCTGCATGATAAAGAAACATCTCACTGTTAAGTTATCAATTACATTTCCATTTTGGCTTCTCATTCAGATCTGTCAGTTTAGTTTTCTTTTCTATGCTACTTTTATTTGGTATGGATGTTCTTGATGCATATGAAGATACACTGAGAATATTCAAATTTGATGATTTTTATTTCTTCAGCTTTTTTTTCCCCACATATGTGAGAGTTAGTGCGTGTGCCTTGGCACAATGGTAGGTATTCTCCATTGTGACCTGTGTGTCATGGGTTTGAGGCACTGAAACAGTCTCTTTAGATGTAGGGGTAAGGCTGCATTACATCTGACCCTCCATAGGCCCCATAGAAATGGGACCTCGTGCATTGGCCATTCCTATGTGTGAAAGTTTTGTTGAATGATAAATTTTGGTCTTGACAATTT
The DNA here is from genome assembly GCF_000442705.2 of Elaeis guineensis. Taxonomy (NCBI): domain Eukaryota; kingdom Viridiplantae; phylum Streptophyta; class Magnoliopsida; order Arecales; family Arecaceae; genus Elaeis; species Elaeis guineensis. The sequence goes on from NC_025995.2 coordinate 115,235,846, forward strand.
TGTTTGAACCACCAAAGCACCAGCTCATTTGATTTTTATACGGTTACTGATTTTTCCCCTCTCTCTCCAGGATAAAATCGCAATAAATATGGAGCATGTAATACTCTGAAAAATATCCTACAGTACCACAGATTGCTTAGTATCTCCACATTGGTGCATTGGGTGATCCTAGATAAACTAATGCGGTGAAATGAAATGAAGGCCTCACAGGTGAGGTGGTTGTGAGATCTACTGCTTGTGTGAATGTTTCTTGCACCGAATGGTGCAGCAACTGTCACTTCTATTGCATTATCTGTACCAAGTAACCATTTTTCCATGGAGAGTAATTAAACAGTATATATGTAAATCATCTCTAATTTAAAATCTACTTTTGCAGAAATCTGAGTCCTCAATACTATATTTACACTGCAACAAGTCCAACTTCAGAATGCTCCTTTTCCTGAATCACATTGATAAACAACCTCCATGTATGCATTCATGTTTTAGCACTCAAATTTTTATAGCAAATGCACATAATGGCATGCTATGGAGAATCTTGAATGCATTGAGACAAGATCAAACTAGTTAATTTATTTTTTTGGTAAATCATATCATCCCACCTTTTAGTTTTTAATGCTAAGAAAAATGAGCTTACAATGAGTCTTGTCTTTATGCCTGCCTTCTGCATCAGACCTTGTAATACCTCTAGCCAGGACTAAGTCTGCATGGTAAGTTATCATATTGTTTACTCATAGAAATTCAAGAACTTAATATTTGGAAGAAACTCCATGACTTCTATAAAACTTTACTCTCTACTCATGCATACAGTTGCAACAAGAAAAATAATATCGATGTATTATATAAACACACCCATTTGTCCATTGATACTGAATAAAGAACAACAATTAAAAGTAGCACTGTTTTCGGAGAGGCTGTTGGTTAAGATGTTAATTTGGATGGTGGGCTTTCTCGATTTAGATCTTCAAAGATATAATCTAGGTTTACATTTTTTTGTTTGATAGTCATTGCAATTTTGGAATCGTTAATGATGTGAGATGATTTTGCGTTGGAAAGATGTCTGTTCCTCAGACGAACCTGAATGATGTGAGATGATCAACAGAAACTGGTTGAAGCCAGTGGCACTTGTTTTTCTTTGTAAAATACATCTTATACTACAAAAAGAAGTTTGATTTTGTGGTGCAATGTAGTCACTCTACATATACAAACAGTACTGGTCGTGCATGCATGCTAAATTTTGCCGCTAATCAATATCTATTTGTAACATTATGGCTCTGTTTTTTCTTTCTTTCTGCTTCTACCATCTACATATTTTCCCCTCTTGATGGATGAAAATCAGTCTTTACAGGATCCTCAGAGCACGGCAGAATTACAGCCATCATCGCAAACTTCACATGAATTGCAAGGTAACCAGCAAAACCCTCCTACTACAGATGCTCCTGGAGCGGACTCAGGTTCAGCATCCATTGCAAGCAGTGATAACAGAAAGGTTTCTCGTGAAGATATTGAACTTGTAAGATGGCTTACTATAAGTTTCAACTAGTTCTATTATCACATCTGCTGAAGCTAATTCTGAAAAGTTAGGCCATATGAATCTGTATCTTTCCTTTTGTATTTATATGGTTACCTCCTTACTCTGTCTTATCGGTCTAGGTCCAAAATTTGATAGAACGCTGTTTACAATTGTATATGAGCAAAGGGGAAGTGGTTAGGACTCTCTCCAGTCGTGCTAGAATAGAACCTGGTTTTACAACACTAGGTAAGTCTTTTATCATAGGAAGCTTTTTTTCTTGTGATGTTTGCCCTGATTGGTCAACTATATGCTATCTAAAATTCTTAATTTTCAAGCATTTGAAAGTTTGGTTGCATGTGTATAATAAAATTATGTTTATGACTAATTGCATTTGTCTGCTTTTTGGACGTTCATGTCAGATGTGTTCCTTTTTTTTTGTTTTTAGTTTTTTTTTTTTTTTTGGGGTGGTGGGGGGGGGGGGGGGTGTGGACAATGCATCTTGACAGTACAATATTCATCTTGTTTTGGTCTGATATCCCTTTTCTTTTCAGTATGGCAGAAACTGGAAGAAGAAAACTCTGAGTTTTTCAGAGCTTATTATATAAGGCTTAAACTGAAAAAACAGATCATCTTGTTCAATCATTTACTGGAGCACCAATACCATCTGATGAAGTACCCTGTGCCACCTAAAGTTCCACTGGCTCCAATGCAAAATGGGATGCACCCCATGCCTGGTAATTTCTCTTGCTTTTTTGAGCATGACAGTTTCTTTTAATTATAGAGATTGCTATAAAATTTTGAAAGCTAGCAAGTGATCAGTGGAGTATCTTTTCTTGGTAATTTTATCATGCTTAGAATTTGTTGATAATATGATACTATTTTATTACCAATCAAAATCATGATCTGTATGAGTCTGCTATTTCCCTTTTATTTGCATCAGCTTTGTAAATTTTACCTTTGTATAATAATAACAAGAGCTCGATCATCAGTCAATATGAATATTCTTGATTTCTTTTGGGATTTTTTGCTTGTATACCCCTACAAACAGGTCTTATTGTATATATACCCTTTGAAATCACCCCACACGTGTGCTTGCACATACAGGCAGACACTGATATTCCTATTACTATGGCAACTTGATTGCATATACTGCCCTAAAAAATGTATTCATATTTGTGTTAGTGTGGCAACTCAATTATTTTCCTATCAGCTTGGAGAAGATTGTAACATGAATTGTTCTTTTTAAATTTCGCAAAACTATGTTAAAACTTCATGAAAATGTTAGCCCATGGGGTAATGGTCACCAATGTTACTGAGACAATGTTATGGCTATCCAATTTATCTTTTCCACTTATCCTTCAAAACACTCGTAAATTTATTGTTTATGCACCTATCTTTGCTATTTTCAGCAATCATCCAAATATAAAAATATTTTTACCTGCTGTTACCATTCTTATTCAATGTCAACCTGTTCGCAGTGCAGTTAATAATTTGCCTATTGGGTACCCAGTCCTTCAGCAACCTCCAATGGCAGCTACTGGCCAACCTCATGTTGATCCTATGGGTTGTGGACCATCGAGCTGTCATGTAGTTAATGGAATTCCTGCTCCAGGCAGTTTTCATCCCATTCGTATGAATTCTGGCAATGAGTAAGTGCATTTTCTCATTTCTTATTTTCTTATGATAAAATAGAATGTGGTTCACAGACCAGATTTATTTATGTTATGAGACTGTGATGGAATTTTCTACACCTCTTTTTAATTGGGGAATGACCTTTATAGTTGTAAAGGTTAGATCACAACCCTTCCATGAAGAACAAAAAGACATCAATCATCCATTTACATCTTAAGGTTTCAAAAAGCAAGAAAAGGGAGACTGGCCCTTGAGCTTTTATCTTCAGGTATTGAGCTTAGCTTTTAAAGAAATAGAGGTATCTTTCATTGGTATATGTCTATACTTCCTATGACAAAAGAACTCTACTGAAAAAATTGATTATTTCACTTAGCTTCTGGTCTTGTTAATTTAATGGGTTAGATCCATTTGATACCATCCTTGCCCAGTCATCGGCTGGTTTGTTATATGTCTTTTAGTCGATACACAACATCTATATTAGTAGATGTAGGGTGTCATTTTCTTCCCCTGACCTTACGGCCTTCTGATGGCTCTTTTAATTTTGTAAGATGTTATTTAATTTTAATGTCATCTTTCCAATTTTATTTGTACTCAACTTTAATCATAGACTTGTATTTGATTTCAATGTATCTTTGGCCTAGGGTGACATTTCTAATAAATTTTTCTTTTGAATTTTGTTGAAGCATCATGATGGACAGTGGTGCACCTGATGCAGCTTCTGTTGGTCCTCCATGTAGTGCAATGTCATCCATCTCAGAGATGGCTGTGAGTCCTGCATCAGTGGCATCAGGCAATCATTTTCCTTTCACTCCATCGGAGTTATCAGGGATGGGTATGGATGTATCTGCACTTGATACAAACTTCACATCTGATGTAGCGAACACAGGAGGGTTGCAACTAGGACCAGATGGTGGGGTTGGATCCTCCAGGGATTCCCTCAAATCATTTGGACAATTTTGGAATTTCAGTCTTACAGATCTGACCGCAGATTTCGCAAATTTGGGAGGTACTTTTGCTGCTTTAATGGTATATTACTGATTCACTTCAATTTTAAAACACTTGCCAGCAATCCTTCACGACATGTCTATCAATTCAAGGTAGCATGAAATGTGAAGGCATAATGCCAAGATTAATCGAGATATCAAAAACACTACCCTACAAAACTGGAGCAAAGTTTGCCCTACTAGTGTGTACTGACCGGTGCAGGGAATACCTTACCGTACTCAGTATGGGGGCTGTTCCAAGGGTCAGTATACCAAACTGAGTTTCATACCAAGTGCACCAACCTCGGTGCTGTGCTGACGATGTATCGGTATGAGGTCCAATGCCGAGATTGTGTACCTAGAGTTGGAGGCTCATGCGAACTTTATAAGAGACCTTCTGGTTGTGATAATATGATTATCTTGCTAATTGTTATTTAAACCTTTTTTAATTTTCTGCTTCTATTAATATCTAAGTTATGTATGATTCATGGCAGATCTTGGGGCCCTGGGAAACTACACTGGCTCTCCATTCCTACCATCAGACTCTGACATCCTCCTTGACTCTCCAGAACGGGAAGATATAGGTAAGCTGAGCCTATCATGTCCTTTTGATTTCATCTTCTCATTCAATTAGAGGATTTGTCTTGTGCCAATTTTCTAATCTCATGGGGTGTCAGTTTGGTTTCCCAAAAAGATCTTTGAGAGGATATATCATGTTCTTAGGAAGTGGCATCCAAACTCAAGGAGACGCTGATGCTTTCTATGTTGATTTTTTTTTTTTCAGTTGAGGAATACTTTGCTGATGCCATCACTGGACCCTGCTCTCAATCTGATGAAGAGAATCATAGGGAACAGGATTGATGCCGCCATTTTGCCGACTTCACTTTCTAGGGTAGACTGATCACAAGTAGAAGGCTGGCATCTCTAAATATTGAGATGTTAAAGTTGAATGAATATTCAGTTTGCCTTGGTGACTCATATTATCATGTCTAGGACAATAGCTGATGACTCCCACTGGTCTCCATGAAGTGTTGTAGAATTTTGCAGTGGCTATTCTAAATAACTGGAGAATATCCAGTGGTACACTGTGAACAATAAATAACCTCCTTCCGAGCCAATATTCTAGTGGCACGATTAATGGTTGGTTCTCTTGCATGCTATTGCTGCATATTGTAAAATGACGTCTGTCATCATCTTAACCATGTTGCATGATTAATTCTTGTGAGCTCTTTGCTCTATGGTTCAACCCATCCTTGCCAGGACTCTGAGTTTCCCTTTTTGATCTGATCATTTGGCAATTATTAGTTGAACTAGAGAACAATCATGCAAATATATGTCACCCTCTTGAAATATATAGCATCTCCTACATTCCTTTTTTTTTTTTTTTTTTTTGTGCTGGATCTATATCATTGATTCATGAATAGCCATGTTATTGAGCTGGTCTGTTGGCCAGAATTCAAGCAGCTTGAGCTGACGTTGTCCTGGTTTGTTGGGAAATATTGGTTAACTCTGATCCCCTTCTACCACCTTGGTTGTTCCCCGTTGCATTCTCCTATGTTTCTTCGTGTTCTTGCACAACTCCAATGGACATGGAATGTGAGTTGTAGCGGATGGATTTTTCAGCTCACTGATCAATTATAAAGGTGAAGACCAGCAACAAATGGCGGCGGCCTTGTTCTGCACCTTCTTCTTAAAATGGGAATAGTCGTACCAACAAGAGCCATGACAGGTAAAGGCAGCAGCCACATTTTGGTTAAAATCTCTTGGTAGCTTTTTGTTGGCTTGCAAGTGACAGGTTATAGTTGTAGTTGATTGAAATTGAGCTGCATGCATCCAAAAGAAGTTTTTGGGTGTTTGCAATTGCAATCGTAGGCTATATTTTAATTACCAAAAAGGTCTAAATTTGTAATTGTAAATGTAGCAAAAAGTGGATGAAGTTCCAATTAGAAGATTTTGCAGGCCGCAGTTGTGGTTAGCTTCAATGAATTGTGGGTGCCCAAAACAAATTTTTGAAAGCTTGTAATTCCACCTGTAAACTCCAATTCAACTGCCAAAAAAGGCTGAAACTGTGTGATTCAAATTACAGCCAAAATCAGCCACAGCTCCAATTACAAGATTCCTTGTAACTGAGAAAGCTCTTTCAGACAGCTCGCCTGACCAAGTTTAATCTTTCTTTTTCTTTTCCATTGTGTCCTTGCAGTAGAGGTATAATACCATCCTACAATAGTGATAGAGCAACAGTAACAATAGTAGTTGTAGTAGTAATAATAGTATTACAACAATAATATACTATAATAATATTATTATCATGATATTATAATAATAGTTAAAATTGTATATAATAAAATATATTTTGTAAATATATATTATATTCTCAAATTATTTTATATTGATGTGATTATTGTTGTACTAATCTAATGATAGTATAATAGGAATATTAGTTGCCTTTATAATTATAAAAATGATATGATAAATATTATACTATAATATAAAATGGGAATAATAAACTTTTCAGATGTAATCTTACTAGCTCAATTACAGGATCACCATATCCCTTTCCACATTAAATAACTAAATATCATTATATTTGTAGTTTTCAATTATAGACAACTAAACCAGACCCCTTTCTACAGCTACAATTCTAATTGCAAGCAATTGCATTGCAGCCTATAATCGAGTTGAAAGTAAAACAATAACTGCTTAAAGAAATGCATCAAATGCATGGAAGCCTACTGCCCATCTTTCCCGGCCATAATTGACAGACATGCATGGATAGTCATTACATCAATTCTTAGATGTCAACATTCAAATAAAATAGGCAATCACATCCCATGGGATCAAATTTTCAGACTTCTATTTTTTTCCCTTTGATTAAAGGATAGAAAAATAACCAAAATTCATAAATGCTATATTTGGTTCATAGAAATGATGAAAAATCAAAATAGAAATAATAATAGAACAAGAATGCAAGGTAGGGAATTGGGAGCACAATTCCCCTTCCGTTGATGGGACACAAAATGAAAGAATGCATGGAAAATGGATAATAATTCTATCATAATATTTAATTTAGCTAGTTATATATTAGTATATAATTAATTTTTATGTTATTTATCTAAATATATCATTGAATAAAGAGTATAAATAAATCTTGTAATAATAATCATTTAAGTCTTCGACTGTATTGTTGTTCCAATATGATAAACTTTTTATCCGATAAGTATTGCGAGACTAATGATCATTATTTTAATTTTTAATTTATTTTATTTTTAGTTAATTATGACATATAATTTTGATATGCTCTTTATTTTTCATTTTTATCAACTTTTTTATCAAATAATTGTATTTATATTTGATATTCTAAATTTAATATATTAATTATGACTTTAAAATTTAATTATAATTTTAAGCATTTTGTTTCCCTTTTTTTTCATATTTTATATTTTTAATTAAAAAAATTTGTATTTTATATCACATTGATATATAATTATTCTTTTAATATTTCTATTTTATATTTTATATTCTAATTTATTATTTTTAATCTTATCTAATATATTATTGTTTTTATTTAAAATTAGTTAACTAAATTTTTTCATTTATGAATATGTATTAGATCATGCTCATTTGCTAGTATATAACACACAAAAAATCTTTTAAATAGTCATAATAATAATAATATAATGCATGTTATTTGATATTTCCATTATTTTTTAATAAAAATTTGTTTCAATATTAATTATATCATTTATTTTATTTATATATTAATTACTAATAAGTAACTGATATTAAATATATTTTTATTAATATTTTTTGTTATAAAAATTATTAATCAGTTAATTATTAAATAACTCCCCTCTCTCGACTGGCGTTGATGGCGTTGGATTGCAACGTTACGGCAGTGGAAAAAAAAAGAGCATACGACCTTCCATATTTCTTCACCAAAATCATCGCCTCATGCAATGTATGATGTGAATCACGAGATGCCTGCCAAATAAAACTTGCAGGAAGATGTTAGCCAGCATCCAATTGTCAAAAGTATCTCCTTTTAGAATAAAATTCGAGAGAAAACATATAGAATATTCCATCAAAGGTTAGTTAAGGTTGTTTGACGCCGGCCTTGAGGTCTGGAAGCAGAGACGTTGGTCCAGCCGAAGAAATGTCAGCTATGTGTTTTTTTTTTTTTTTTTCTTTCCCTCTACAGACTTGCATACTTTCCGGTCTCCTCCTCTTTGTGATTCTTTTTCGTCCTTTACGTCCGCCGAACTAAACGGCATTCCCCATCCAAGAGAAACCCCACCGAAACTTTTCCGCCCCCCACCTTCTTCTGCAAGCTAACACGTGCATAAACATCCACAAAAAATCCAATTACTGGACGAAGGGATGGCTCTAATTTCCACCACTCAAGCATCTGATTCGCCCCGCCTCTCTGACGCCACCTCCCCACTTCCACCCTCAAACAACTTCGCTGGAACGTAACCTCTCTAGCCAGCGTCCAATTGGTGCTTGGACCAGGTCCAATAGACCTCGCCAAATCCCACGGTGGATGACATATATTTATGGATGATATGGAGCGGATGGTCAATATCCATATCTATTCCATGATTAAAATTTATTTTATCTATATCTCTCTCATATCCACCTAAGATCAGATCCAATAAAGATACAAATTGAATTGGATGGGATAGGCAAGAGAGAATGAGTTGGATTGGATGTATATAAATATTAAAAAATAATTATAATTTTAAATAAATATATATATATTAATATTATATTGAATTGGATTTAGAGCCAGATATATTATTATCCATATCTATTCAAATCCACTTCGGATATTTTCTCTAGAATCTATAGATCGAATAAAATCAATCCCATTCGGTTCATATTTAATTGAATTTCCGATGAATTGTCTAAAATTATCATCCCTAAATATAATCAAATTATTTATTTTATTTATTTTTATACTACTAACTTATATAAAATATTTTATTATTATTATTTTATATTATAAATATTGTTAATCAGTTGGTCACCAAAAAAATTTCATTCATTTCCTATTGATGGGGATGGCCATTCCTCTCATTAGGAGTGGAATCCATTTTTCCGGAATACTAGAGAAATCACGATTCTATTACCTAATGCCATACCAAATATCGGAATGACGTTAGAAATGAAAATTTTTTATTTTGCTTCAACAATTATTTGAGCCAATTTAATGTAATAGAAGATCGTGAACCTATAAAACAAGAACAAAAAAAAATTTAAAATACAATGCAAATGGAGAACAAACAAAAGAGGGATTTATGGGGATAACATGTCACATTTATAATAGCCAGCACATCAACAAACTTACAGATACTTGAATCAGAAATGAGAAAAACAAGATAACTGAAGGCCGAATAGAAAAAAATGGATTGAAATTTTTTTTTATGATTAATTAAAAATAAATTATTATATAATAAATTATTTTTTTATGATCAATTATACATATATATATATATATATATATATATATATATATATATATATATATATATATATATATATATGTATGTATGTATGTATGTATGTACATACATATGTATATACACACACACACACACATATATATATATATATATATATATATATATATATATATATATATATATATATATATGTGTGTGTGTATATATATACACATGCATACATACATATATACATACATACACACATACACACGTATGTATATATATACATATGCATGTATATATATGTACATATATACATATGTATATATGTATGTATATATATATATATATACATACATATATATATATACATACATATACATATACATACATACATACATACATACATATACATATATACATATACATACATATATACATACATACATATATATATATATACACACACACACGTATGTGTACTGGTAAATATCCCATAAATGTCCCGCTTTAAGAATCCGGCATATATATATATATATATATATACATACATACATACATACATACATACACGTGTGTGTACCAGTAAATATCCCATAAATGTCCCGCTTTAAGAATCCGGCACGTACTCTCAAATCAAGATGACTGGATGATGGGGTTTTGGGTTGTATCGTTGGCTAGAAAGAATAAATGGCCTTCTTTCGTATCGCCGACCATTGGATCGCGCTCCGCACATCTCTCAAAGCACTCAAACTTGTTACGGTACAGCTCCCGAAGCGACCATGGCGCGATCGAACGGTGGATTCGCGCGAAGCTACAATTGGGATGGTGACTTGGGAGCGATGCTGCGACTCGTAAAAACTAAAAAAGAACTAAACCAGCCAGGATAACTCATAACAGGCAGTTTATGGATATCATATCCCGGTTCTTGTAAGCAATCAGCCAATGGCTGCCCTCCCGTGACTGACCTTGACGGCGTTGGACAGCAGCGTTGTGGCAGTGGGGCCTGTCGCGGGCCCAGTCTCCAGCTGTCGGTCCGAGCGGACCAAGCCTCCCGTCGCTCCGACGACCCAAGAAGTCTCGGCGAAGCTTCCTCCTTCAAAGTCTAAACACTGGCGACATGTCTCAGTTTAAAAAATAATCGGAGATCGACACGTCGACCGGAGAAGAGAAGGGAAGAAGTGGTAAACCCCACCGTTTCGGCGAGCGATTGCGAGACTTCTTCCTCTCGGTCCCTCCTCCGATCGGCGAGAGATAACGGGTATTCTTCGTCTCCCCTTCCGTGTAGTCCTCTGCTAGGGTTCCGTCTCCTGATCCCCGAGTTTCTTGGGAGTTCCGTCTTGGATTCGTATTTTTTCTTCGATTCTTTTCTTTTCCATGTTCTCCCTTTCTTTTTGATCTTTTCTTTCTGTTTCTTTCTTTTTGATCTTTTTGCTCTCTTTGTTTTGCTGCCTATTTTTAAGAAATGCAAATTACTTTAATACAGATAATAAATTCTTTGTTTCTAGTGTGCCTGTTTGATGGGACAAAGAGGATTTAGAGCAAGATTTAAAGAAATCTGTTCCAAGTTGGAGTTTTTAGGTTCAAACATTATGATCAGAGTATGCTTTGTTGTTATGGTTCTAGTTTTTAGTAGATTTTTTTCGACCAATGGCCTAAAACCCGTCTCGCTAGCTTTACTTACTGGCGAAAGGGCTGCTTAAAAAACTGGAAATGGGTCCATTGACCCTGCTGGACAGGTGAATGGGAGTATAGAGACTTGAACTACTTACCCGCCCCTTGATTTCTGATGGTTTTGATTGCTTGTTGTGATGGCTTCTACCATTCTAATCAAAATCTTAAAGCATTAATTGATGAGGTTTCCTTTTAAACGTTACTTAATAATAACTTGAAGGGAATTATAGCAAACACATGACCAATACTGAAGAGACTAGTTCATTAAAAAAGGAAATTTATGAATGGAATTCAAAAATGAATATGTGACCATAAATAGTATCCGAGATGAGAATTATCTTTGTAGTTTCCCTTGGCTCTGCCAAAACTGATCGGCGCAAGAGAGAATATGGCTAATGGAAGGCGCAAAAATTCAATGTGCTGACCATCATGTTGATTACCCTAGCCTAATAACAAAGATGAAACGTGTAATCTTATAAAAAAATGCAGATCACTTAGCATGTCAGATATTCGGGTGCTTTTTGAATTCAAAGATTTCGATACTTCATGTTGGGTGTTCAAGTGTCCTAACATTAAAATGATTAAGCAGTCATGTAGAACACAGTATGATAACACATTTGCACGTCATTCAGCTTTTTGCTAAAGAATGCATGTTGGGCAAACCTCCGTGATTTAGGATGTTGCTTGATCCTACATATTTAGCCATTAAATAGTACTGTTTTGGATCAAAGTTTTGTTGTATTGTGCTTTAGCAGAATTTTTTTTTCAGCTATGGGACTGTGAGGCACCTAATGGTCTATCGTTATTGTGACAAAATTTCTCAAGAGCGCCTGGAGAGCATTAGCCAATTTTTGACTCAAATGACTTACCCAAGCAGAAGAAAACTATTATGAAAAAAATGACTTAATCCAATCAAAACAAATGATGCGGTGCCAGAGTTCAGGTCAAGAAGTCTCCGTACAAGATTGAACCCTTTTCTTTGGCAGATGGAGGCTTGTGCTTGAAATTGCATATGTTTTACATGGGTAACATGCTTTTTAGATGCTTGATAACTGGGAAGCATGCTATCTGACATGAAAGAAAGTTTAACATATTTCTTTAAATGGCAAGAATGCACAGTTCTGAGCCAAGTGGCTTGATACACCTTGTTGCCCCATGTGCATGGTTTGAATTGGAACTTTGACTGGATTTTCCCAGCATGAAAGATGCTCAACATAATAAATACCTTCCTGCAGACATTGAAGACTTCATACTTGCTTCCATGCACTAACGCATCGTGTTTTTATGTGGGCTACTCTAGTGTTGCAGTTGCTATAAATTTCAGTCTTTATGTTGGCCTCTTTCCTTTTTCTTTTATCAACACTCACGTATTGAAGCTGCATAATTTGGTGAACCCAATAATTATTTGTATAGCCCTATTAATGTGTCATGTATTCTATCAAACTGAATATGCATAGAGCTGAAAAATTACACTGGAAGAATGAGCATACATATTGTTTTCGCAGCACTTAATATTTCTCCAATCCTTCTTGACATGCTCTATCTCATTTACTTTATAGCATTTATACAGTGCTTGGTTGCAACTCAGTTACATTACTAGTTTTTTAGTTGTCCTTTTCTCAAGGTTGATATGAGTGATTTCTGATGGCAGTCAGAGAGCATCCACAATATGGAACGTTGTCATATTTGAACGCCTAAAGTCTGGGTTTCTTATATGGGCATATATTGCAATAGAAAACTGAAGTAATGAATCATCAGGAAGAGAAATTTATGAGGTTAGTCTTTTTCATCCCTGGTGTCAATGCATGTCCATCTCTTGGCCCTCTTGCTGATTTCAATTCCTAACTTTTGGTTAACAAAATAAAAAATCTGCCCACATTACTCATAAGGAAATAACTGGTATTTTGCTGGTTGCTAGTGTTCAGAGCATGGATAGGAAATACAAGATTTTTATTCCTCAATGCAGCATTGAAGACGTTCTATTTTGGTGGACCGCTAGACCTCAATTTTGCAAGCTGAAATTTCTGGAATTGAAATTATTTTTTGAAACTGGTATTTGGAGCTAAACAGTTCTTTTTTGTTAAGTTTATTTCTGATGTTGAACAATCAAAAAGAATTCTTTTAGTGTATGGGTATAAAAAGAACACTTGACCAGCAAAGTCTGATCTTGTTTGTTCTTTGTTTTAATTAAATGACACATAATCAAATTAGGAATAATTAAACCATTTCTTTGCTCATCTTCATCAAGAATAAAAATGTCACACCAAGTTCTTGAGCAATGTTGTCAATTAAGATAAAAACCAACCATTTAATTAAGTTAATAGTACATTTGCATAGCAAAATGCATTTATAGGATCTACAATTTAATCTGGAGGCAATTTTGACTGTAGACCTTATATAAAACAAATTCTAGCTAAAAATAATCTTGGTGGTTAAAGAAAAGTGAGCAAGGTATTCTTAATTTTGTTGGGATCATTCAAGGCCTGATAACTTTATCAAATCAGACTGCTTGTCTCAATTTAATGCTTAATATATTCAGCTTATTGTATTATCAAGTGAGTCTGTCAAACATTGCAATGCAAGAGAAAACATTTTGCACAAAGAAGTATGCTGAATACAAAAATTTAAGCAAAGCATTATGCTAATTTATTGCCTTATGTCTTCTTATTGTCGGATAATTAGTTAGATTAGTTGAAGACCTGAAGCTTAGGGAGCATTTTTTTCTTTTTGGGGTGGGGTGGTAATTATTTTGTTTTATTTTTTTCTTAGTTGTTTGATGCATAACATAGAGTGTGGCCCTTGGTGTAAATATGAGGTTGCTCCATTGTGAACTAGGTGTTACAGGTTCGAAACATGGAAAGAACCTCTCCACACATAGGGGTAATGCTACTTGCATCTGACCCTCCCTGGACCCTATAGTGGCGGGAGCCTTGTGTACTAGGATGCTTTCTTAGTTTGATTCATAACATGTAAAGCTAAAAATAATGTTTTCTAGATCCTAGGTATGCTGAGAAATAAGAGTAATGCTTTGTCATGTTTTTGGGATTAGAAGCTGCTGGTGGAAGACTCAATTAGCCATTTGGTCAAGATAATACGGACAAAAGAGCCAGGCATAAGGACAAATGAAGGCCCTTTTTTCTTTAAATCTGGATCTCACTTCACATTCAAGATATGGGTGTAAAGTACCTAAAAAGTTGTCATTATTCTTTCTCATGGGGATTGCTACCAAGTATGTAGCAGTTTCCATCTTTAGAACAATATACGGTAATCTTAAAATTTAATATTGCTATTGAGGAGATCACATGGGTTAGTGATTATATAGACTCTTAAAATGGTCTAAAGAGGAAGGTTATCTAAAAAGAGGAGCTTGTGGATGTGGTCTGCCTTCTTGGCATTATCAATCAGGTCAAAACCTCTCTCTCTCTCTATTTTTTTTTAATAAAAAAAAGGTAAAAAAGCTGAAAAAGTGGAAAGTCCACCCTGTTTCAATGTACAATATATAACAAAAAGAAACAAAACAAATGCAGCAAGGAGGGTGGGAGAGAGTTCAGAAATGCAGAGAGAGAGAGAGAGAGAGCAGCAAAAGAAATCAAACAGCCCAACCAACAAGCATAGGAAGCAACTAATGTCTCAAAGCTTGAATGCAAAAACCAAAAAGAAATACTTTAAGGGGAAACCTTGCCATCATTATTTCATCCTCATCAAGTTGAAAATGGATATTCTGCTGTCTCCTCTGGAGGAACAGAAAGTGGCTTCTTTTATTTTTCACTAAGCAAACAGCTGCCTCAGTCAGGTCAAACTACCTTCATTGTTTTGGTGGGAAGTTCTTGATATCTAAGAATTCTGCCTGTTATTGTTTTGAGTCTTCTGCTTGTTTCATTACAAAAAAAACAAGGAACAGAAGGCCCTTTTATTATCATTAAAAGAAAATGCAAGTAATTGTAATTGCAGTTTTTAACTACATCCACTATTAATTTGCCTGTCCACATACAGATAACGACCGGACAGTTCCTACCTCTAAGTTGCTCTTAATACCATATTTGGTTCTTATAATCCTTTTTAACCACTACAATGTCGCCCCTGTTCTATCAAGTTAGCAGATGACAAAAGTAAGGGTTGCAATCTCAGGTGCATCAGCCCTTACTGACTAGTACATAGTGTATTGGCTATGAACTGGTATAATAGGAGTTGATATGCTTTAGTCCTTGGCAAACACAAACTGAACCCTGTCACTATATTATGTTGTATATAGGTGTGTTGACCTTGAACCACTCAGTACACTTTCTTTTCCCCCTCTCATTTCTATTAAGGCACATTGAGGTGTGCTACCCCTTATTGAGGATTTTACTGTGCTTGCTAGCCATTGATACAGTACCAGTCCTTGAGATTTGAATCCTTAGATGAAAGAAAACTTATAATCGCCCTAATTTCATATGATCAATGGTGTGTGGAACTTATTTTAGAAATTTACAATTGCATGATCCTGATCATTATTTGATGGGCAAGTGCTTTTCCCAACATTAGGTTATCTTTACTTGGAAATTGTCGTTTATCCCTCCCTCCTTTCCTCTGTGTATGCATGCTTGTGCATGCACATGCAACTCCTAGCACTCATCCTCATATTTGTCTCCCTTACAATCTTGGCATTGCTGTCATCATTTAAGATTTCTTCTGCCTACACCATTATAGTCCAGCCAAAATTTCTTTCTAATCTTTTGTTGCTGACCTCAACTGTTGAACAAGGCATAAGGCCTGGTCTATGAGTATTTGGTGAGAGGAGAGAGATAAGTTAGTGGAGTAGAGAAAATATTACCTGCTTAAAGGCCTGAGGTCATTTGGTAAGAGGTGGGATCATGTAGGTCCACTGTAAGCTACTCAGCAAGAAATTGAGTGAACCTGAGGGCATGCCATTAAAAACAACTCATAATATGAATGAAGGGGAAAAACATTCTATATGGTAAACCATATATTTGTTAGTACGATATGACAAGCCAATAAGAAAGGAGCGTACCATTGGTAGGCAACATTCTGTTTATGCCTTTAATGTATTGCCCAGAGATATATGTACTTTAGAAGCAAGGATGTCTTTCCATCCTCTTTTGTATCTATAACTTTGTACTATCTTTAGTTTTTGTTCTAAATTAGTTGTGGACTTGGTGGTGAGCTTCCACCTTTTGCTTGCCACTTCCTCCTCTCCCCACCATAAAATATATTTGAGAACGAGCAAATGTCAATTCAGGAAGATGATATCACATTCTATCTTAGTTCAAATTATAATTGAACCCAAGAATATACTTAAATTTACCCATCCTTGGTTTGCTTCTGTGGAATCCATTATCAGTGTTCTCCATCATAATATCATATTTCAAGAATCCAACTTTGGCTCAAATTTTGTAGAAAAACATAGATCCAAATAAAGCAAGAGTATGCTTCCATTCCATGATATTTATTCTATATACTGATTGGGTTTTAACCTTTTCTACTTGTTAGTGTTGACTGCCTTTGTAACTTGCACCAATTATGATAAGTTGAAATGGATTTATTTCTTTAAGATACATTTCTATTGTTTCCTATTATAATATCATATTTGGAGAGTTTAAGTTTGAGTATTTGACTCATAAACCATATAAAGAAAGAGATACCCCAATTAGTGAGTTGTGTTTGTAATACAGGATGAGTTTTAAACTCTCCTACTTGCTTGTGATGACTGTCTTCTTTACTTGCACCAATCATGGTTAGTTAAAGCGAATCTTTTTTTGCCTGGCCAAGTGAGTCGAGTGCTAATGATTGGAAAATAATATTTATTTTGCTGATGTTTCAGATATCCTATGATCTTAATTTCAAATCTTTTAATACGCAAAATTTTTTTATGCATACTACGTACACTTGATAACAAACCAAGCCATATAGACAATCATTTCAACAATGCTGTCTGCACCTATAAACTAATACTTGCTTTTGCTAAACCCATCTCATGTATGAGGTGGGATTTCCACAAGACAGTCCAGATTTAAGAAGTAGAATGAAGAGGGATATTTAGATAGTTCACAATGCTGGAAAACTGGTCCAGAAGCACTTTGGAAAGACTAGGTTTATTTTAGCCATGAACCTTTTTTGCTTATTAAACAGCCATCTTACCTTTGTGAGAATTGTGAAGCTTTAGTCATGGTTCTCTGCTTTTTCATATTCCATGCTGCTATCTTATGTTTTTAGATGCAGATAATGGCAACATATATATAATTTTGCTCGTACATTATAAATTGATAGTGATTATAATGATACTTCAGTCTTTGCCATATGTTTTTCCTGGCTTGCAATGGGCCTCTTGTTGTACTGATTCCTCTAAGTGCAGGCTGCAGGACTGGAATTCAGAGCGGTCCCTGAGTTCAGAGAGGACATTTTCAGGGAAAAATCGGATAACATGTGGTTCGGTAATAAAGATAATTCAAAGAGGATTTGAATGGATCAGAAACATTTTTGGCTATCAGTCTTTAAGTAATCCATCTACAGAGCAAATAAAGTCTAGAAAGAAAATTCTTGATCCTCAAGGATCATTTCTTCAAAAATGGAACAAAGTATTTGTCATATCCTGTATAATTGCAGTGTCTGTCGACCCCTTGTTCTTTTACATCCCAGTAATCAATGATGAGGGCAACTGCCTTGAATTGGATAGAAAGTTGGAAATCACAGCAAGCGTCTTGCGTTTCTTCACGGATATTTTCTATATACTTCATATCATTTTTCAATTTCGAACTGGTTTTATTGCTCCTCCATCTAGAGTCTTTGGAAGGGGTGTTTTGGTGGAAGATCCGTCGGCAATAGCCAAGCGATATATATCATCATACTTCCTAATTGACATTCTTGCTGTGCTTCCCCTTCCTCAGGTACTGGATTTACTCTGATGTGCATTTATTCTGTGTATTCCTGTATATTGCAGCCAACCTATTTAGTTACAGGTTGCTATCTGTTCTTTTTTATATGAGTTTTTTTGTTTTGGTTACATGCATGTTTCAGATTCAAAACTAATGTTTTGCAAAAATTGTGAAACATGATATCATTGTTCCAAATTAAACTTTTGGTTGCTTTAAAATAGTATGATTGTATAACCTTTTGTAACTGATACATTATCTGGACATACAAACTTCATTATGACACTAAAAGAAACTTCCAAATGACTTAAAAATAATAACTACGTGATGAGATTTTTATAGACGCTAAATTTCCTAGATGGTCATCCCTCGATCATAATTTGTAAAATATCCAATTTAGTGTCTTCAAATGACTTCCTATGTCCTTAGTTTGATTCTGAACTAAACCTGCAAAAATTGGCAACAGTAGTCTCTGCAATTTAATTGTTGAATTATCAACCAATTTCTTTTATTCTTGATCCATTATTATCGACCACCACCTTGAAAATAAATCCCTAGTGATTGTTCCTATTAATTAAACAAAGTGAAATCGAACTTAAGCATTTGCGGAATGATCAATGCATTTCTTACAATATCGAGGTTGGTTAGAGAAGTCCAAATTGTTTCAAAATCTGATGTTTACCCTTCCAAAGTTCTGCCATTGAAGTGTTTATCAAACCACTGACATTCTGTGCATTAGTGAATCTATGAAGGAAGCCTGTATATCTATTAGCTAATGCCATGTGTTGGAGACTGTTCCAAAGATCACATAATCTTCCCTGAAAAGTGTTTTTTTTTTAAAGAAAAAAAAATGCTGTCTACCCTCTTCTCTTGTTTTATTGTTTAAGCCTTCTCTTTTCCTTCATATTTCCTAACTTATGAATCTATAGCAAACGGTCCGTTTTTTCAGATATTACAAATTGCAATGGCTCTTTTTTAGCTTCTTTGGTCTTTATGTTTCTATCTTGTATACAAACTGTTGAGAATCTCACACCATCCACTGGCATTGAGTGGAAATTTTCTGATTGTTGGACCCCGACCTTTGGAAGTGTGTAACTCCAGAATGAAAGTCCTTTTCCACTTAGGAAGCGTGGTAACTCCAGAATGAAAATCCTGACTCCAAAAGTACAAGAACTCCTGTTTCTTGTGTACTCCTCATAAGAGTCCTATAAAGAGTTATTTTGTTGTCATTGTGTTTACTAATTTAGCTACAATGTTCTGCAATTTGTATTTTTTGCAAATTGGGCACTTTTTATAGAAAGATATTGGCATTTTTGGATCTATGAAAGATGAAAGAATTAAAAAGAATTTCTTTACTCAGCTTTGTTAAAAAGAAGGATGGTTGCAAGTCAGTGGCTTAAAAAGGCAATATCTTGTTCTTTCTTATATTATGTTTGAGCAGATGCAATAAGTGGAATGATCTGGCTTGGAATGATTAGGTGCATAGAATTGAATATATAATGCTCTTTTTGCAGGAGATTTATTCTGAAGCTGATGTTCTGTCAATATATTAGTCCCAGCTGACAAATCTCAAAATGTTTCAACAATGTTTTCAACTCATTTCCCTCAAAATTATGCCATTGCTGCATGTGATATTTTGTTTATTGGGCTGAAAAATTCCGGAGCTCCAGTCACTTTCATGTAGTTTCTTATTTGATTGATCTATATACTGCATTTATACCCATTGTTGTTATTCTGATACTGGTTATAATTCTCCATTTTCTGTTTTGGTTCATATGGTCTCATTTGCTTCCTTTTGTTTATCAAATTCATAATTTGCTTGCAGAAATTTACTTCAACATCGTTTTGGTTTTTGTTAGCTTTGACTTCGAAGGTCTTTTTCACCCCCACAGACTTAAGATATCAGAATCTAGTCAGGATTACTCATCTTGTTCTGGTGGGAATGCTATTTGTTTCCTTGAGAGGTGCTAATGTTTGTTGATGACATGTTTTTTCTGCTCAGGTGGTTGTATTGATCATCATACCCAGATTGAAAGGGTCAGCACTTCTCAATGCAAAAAATGTTTTGATGTTTATCATTATATGCCAGTATGTGCCAAGACTTGGTAGGATCATGCTATTATATCTTGATGTTACAAGATCTGCTGGCATAATTACTGAAACAGCATGGGCTGGGGCTGCTTTAAACCTTTTACTTTATATGCTTGCAAGTCATGTAAGTCCATGTATCTTGGCTTTTTCTTTGTGATTCTCTCAAATACTATTTTATTTTTCTTTCTTTCTTTCTTTTTTTGTATCTACTGATACCAATTCCTGCCACAGTGCTACTTTTGCTTATTTAAGTTATTATTGTTTTTTAATCTCTGGCGGTCCATGAATGGACAACATGGAATATAATCTACATAATGTAAGGAAAAGTAAATGCAAGGGCATATTGTATTCATATTTTAAATAATTGTCATGATTAAAACTTGCTTTTTCCCCCCTCTTGTAGGTCTTATACTATTGAAGCCCTGTGCTACCCCCACTGTTAAATGCTGGTGTTTTATTCGCAAAAATTGAAAAGGGTTGAGCAAGAATATATTAACTGAGCTTTGGCAAGGATGAAGAATGGAGTACCATGGGGCTATATGCTAGTAAAATAAATTTGGTGTAGGCTAGTGTGGATAAGTGCACTATTGCATATTCAGTCTCAGATGTCACACTATGAAGTTATCGAGGAACTATTGGATCTTAGCCAGAAAGACCAACCATCAAGTTTATTATTTAGTTAATTGATGACAAACGCAAAAACCTTACAAAAGAATTTTCCTTGTCTTGGAGATAGGAAACAACTTTCCTGGAGTGGTTGTTAGGTAACATTGAGGAGAACATATGTTGCATCATGAAACAGGATTCACTAAAGATTTGAAGAAACTAACATTTTGCTGCTTTGTATGGGATATTTATCAAAGAGACTATTAAATTTGCAGTTTGCAATTTGTAGCATGGCTTGCCAGTCCTGACATTTAGTTCAATCTCTTTATAGTTGTTGACTTGTTATAATATCTGATTGCTATAGTTTTAGAAGCTGCTCTTTGTTTTATTTTCAGACAGACAAAATCATGATTAATGAGTATAGGAGAAAGTACCATGAAAATAATCTAAGGGCCTTAAAAGAGACTAAAAATTAATGCAAATTAAACAGTATATCTATGCTCTCCTAGTGCAAAGATACTGAAATTTGAGGTAACAACCTTTATTACGTGTTTCTCTAGGTTGGTTACTTCCAACATCTTAACTTATAGAGAACACTTAGGGAGACAATTGAAGATTGCCTTATTACACAAGAACTGGTTGATGAAAGAGATCACTTCTGACAGTTGCGTGAATGCGACAAAGTATATAAACATTGAACTGAAGCCATCTTTTAACTTTTAGACCAAAAGGGGCTACATGTGGAAAAGCATATGTTAGGAATGAAGTGCCTTATTCAGTTCATAAATGTCATGGTAAATATATCATGGTAGAGTGTTGTTTTCAGATTAGTGAGTTAAGGCTTCCAAGGGCATCGGAGATTTTTTTTTTTTTTTAGATGGCTTAGATGAGTAGTTTACCCTATTGTATTGAGAGGTCTCAATGTATAGTTTTCTGAGATAAACATCTTGGCTTTAGTAACTAAACCATCTAGAGGAGTGAGTTAGTAGTCACTAAATTATCGATGGCTTTCTCTTTTTCAGGTAAGGCTTGCTAATACAGTCAATAGATTTTTTTCTTTTGGGTGAGTGATGGTAGGTTGTTTCATTTTATTCTCAGTTGTGCCTTTTTCTGAGACTGAGCTTGTTCGGTTGCCTTCACAGTTTTCTCTCTCGTGCACACACGGGCACACTGGACTAGAGTATAGCAAACATGATAGACATGATAACATTGGAGAGTCAGCAGAAAAGCAAAGCTTCATGAACAGGAAACTCTGGAGTTGGGGTTAATATAGTAGAAAAGATTTCTTATATCCCTTGTGTTTGTCATATAAAGTCGATTAATTTATGACCTTAATCTCCACCGAGAGAAGGATGGCTATGCTGTGCAGATAGGAATATTACTCCTCTAGTAAAAGGGGCTGTGTGCATAGGATGAATGTATAAAAGAGAGATGTTAAGTTGTACATGGTAAAACTTGGACCATTGTAAAGAAATCTAGAAAAAGTTGATAGTTTGCAGTGCTAGAGGATAAGATGATGAAAAATGATTGAGATGATTTATGATCTATATATGCGCTAGAGATGACCCCTATTAAGGAGTGGGCTTTGCTTCATGTTCTACAACCAGAAAAGAGATGGATATCTAAGAAAATCTTGTGTAAAACATGGGAACTAATATCATTTTACTTGCCATGGGTTTTTACGGTGTGGAATACGTCAAAATTTTCTATTTCCATGACTTTGTTTTCTGTCCTTTCATTCATGCCATTATGCCATCATAGTACCATGCAAATGCTTCCTGAGGATTTATGAATTTTATTTCCATTAGAGTGCAGGGATTGCATCTTCCCCCTGGAAGTGCATTTTTCCTGTTTGGGGTTCTCTATTGATCTCTCATATATTTGTACTTTTTTTCTAAATTACTATAGGATTTTATGGAACTGCATGATTCCTAGACCAAATTCAATGGATGGATAGACCTTGTCATTCATTCAGATAAGGTTTGTTGCATTGATAGTGGGCATCATCTCAATTAGGTACTAGGTTTTTATGGTCCTATACCAACACATGGTATGGTGGGTCATGCTGGTCAGGTACTAGTACACCAAAATGCTTTTTTTATTATTTCTATTAATTTAGTTTATTTTTTTTTAATTCTCGTATGCTGATTCAAGATCTAAGGTGTTCTTTTTTTTTTTCCAATCTTTATGATTTAAGGGGTTCCCTGGTACATGTTTTAGGATTTAAAGATCATAGAACACTATACAGAGCAAATAAATTTAAATAAATGAAGTTATCAACTATAGTTTTAGAAAGGGATTTATATCAGGTAACTGAAAATTACAACACATGTACTCAAATTTAGTGCTATGTAGAATTTTTATATGCCTCGTATGAATATTTTCCCTAGTCTTGTTGTTGTTAATCCATCTCATAGAATCCCGGATAACCTCCTTGATATTGACCTCCTATCTGACATTGGGCTAGCCAGCACATATTATGGAAGGAGGCGGTATACTATGACCCATAAGAGGGTAGGGCTATCTAGGATATAAAGTCTAAGGTGAAGAGGCTAGATACCGGATGCACATCGGCTAAAAATAGTAGCCACTTTGGCTATTAAAGAGTCTGAAATGTGTGGTGCTTGGCCACCTTATCTCTTTGCCACTTCTTATTTAGACTTCACCAATATGCTAGCTTGAATTTGCGGTGGTTGGTTGGCTTGTTGGTTTATCTGGTCCTATTTGTCCTTGCCTTTTTCATATCGTCCTTGGTATCTTGAAGATGTTGCTTTATTACTAATGGACCTTGCTCAACACCTTGTTGCAAGCTATCGCATCAGGTTAACCACCAGCTACATGCTACTTGAGTTGGGTGGCCCTCCTTGGGTGCTTAGGTCACACCGGTTTCTCCTTGGTTGGTGCTAGCTCGCCAACATGGTTCCATATTGCCATCCAATGTTAGGATCCTTCATCTTTTTGCTACTTGACTTCGTGTTTGGATGTGGGATCTTGCAATTTTGACAACTAATCATCAAACACTAACTTGTATTTCATCATATTTCATGATTTTATAATATAATTACAGGTAAAAGATATTTAAAAGTAAAGGTCCTTAAAGTCATAAATGAATCACAAATTTGTTCCATACACTTCACTTACGACTTCAAGATATATGAAATGCTACTACATTTTTAACTATTTGTTGCACATTTTTTAGTGTAGTTGGCTATTTTTAATTATAAGTCATTAAATAATTGTGCTAATTTACATAACCATGTAAAATATCTAGTTGCTCCCTATAATGTCTAGTTATTTTGAGAACTACCATTTTTTTCATGATTTTTAGTTTGATTAGTGATTTTTTGAATTTCTAAATGACTATATAATTTTGTTAATTTATAAAATCATGCAACAAAGATGCTAGTTGCTTCAAAAAGTATATCCTTTTGATCTCTGCACATTACTGATTTTTTATGATTTTTTAGATTTAATAGTTATTTAAAATATTTTTATACTAAAAACATATTAAATTAGAAAAATCAAAAATTAGATTTTAATTCAGGCTATTATAGCGACCTACAGAGGTTACCTCATAGATATTTTTTAGCTAACAAGGTGATTATTTAGGAAAATTTTTACATTTATTCAATTTTGGGCATAAACTTAGGAAGTGTAGATATTCCCCCAGGTAAGATTCACCAACTCGGAACTAGATCTCGTGTCGGCTGGTTGACGGTATGAGTTGGTATGTCCTCGTATCAGACCGTACCGGACTTGAACTGATATGAAAATAAGAAAGAATCAGGGAGGAAGGAAGAGAGGGGAGAGGGAGGCCGGCGGTGGCCACCGAGGCCTCCGGGGATCCACGGTTCTCTGCAAGAGAGATTAGAGAGAGAGGTAGAGAGGGGGGAGGGAGAGAAAAAGAGAGAGGGGAAGGTGGCAGGGAGGTCGTCAGAGAGCCGTTGGACGGTAGAAATCTATTCGCGATTTTGAAACAAGGGAGGGTTAAGTGAAGCCGGCAAACTCATTGTCGGCTTTAATGTGAATCGCATTTTTTAAAAACAATATGATGAACGGGGTGGGTCACCCCTATTTCGAACCCATGGTAGCCACGGACGGTGATTTGACGGCCTCCTCACGGACTTCCTCTCTCTCCATTTCTCTTCCTCCCCCGTCCCACTCTCTCTCTAATTTCTCTCATAGAGGACTGCAGAGTTCTGACGGGATGGCCGGTCTTTCTATCTCCTTCACCTCTCTCTTTCTCTCTTTTCTTCTCTCTCGCTCGGTTTTCACCGACATTCCGAATCAAACACTTGAACCACACAGGTTGGCCACTGGCATGGTTCGATACACTCCAAACTGCTCGATTTGGGGTGGTTCGGTGAATCATGCCCCCAAGCATGTCGGTAGTTTTAGTTCTTGACTAGCATTTTTATATTCTATTTTTAGAAATTAATTTTTTAGAAAAAAGTCTAAAAAGCATTGCAAATATTTTTTGTGCCAATATGTTGATCGGAGAAAGAACTATAACATAGCATAGGGTCATGCAAAATACAAATTTTGGCATGGTTTCCTCTTGTTTTTCTAAATTTTGGCTATTTTTGGCATTGAGAAAAAGGGAGAGGAGATCTTATCCCTATGTAGCCTGAATAAGGCTAAGATGGCTACAACTCGTCTCCTAGATCAATTCTCCTTATCTTTTCCTCTCATACCAAGTTTAACCAAAATCTAAGGAGAAAAAGGGTCAGGAGACCCTTGTTCTCGTTCTATGCCTGGGATGCAGGTGAATCAGTCGATGCTAGACAATATTGCCCAGAACTGGTTGTGGTTGGTACCACTTGGTTCAGACCCAGGCTTAAATCAGCATGCAATTCCATCCCAATTCCTGGTTATTTTGATATGGTATGGGCCTATGGGGAATACCACCAAGCAAAGTTTGCCATACCGTGCCGAACCGGTCGGTACACCCCATCTCGTATCGGACCGGTGGAGAACCGGCACGATTCGGCTGGTAAAATCGGTACACCGGCGGTACCAAAGAATAAAGAATGGAAAATAAGAAAGAGAGAGAGAAGGGAGGGAAGGGAGGGCCGGAGGCCGGCGGTGGCCGGCTGCGGCCGTCGGAGGATTTTCGAGCCCTGTATCGCCCGATAGGGCTTTCAAGAGAGCAAAAAAGAGAGAGAGAGCGCTCGGAGGGGGGGTGGGGAACCTACTGGACAGACGGTGCCTCCGTTGTGAGGCTCTCGGTGGTCGACGAGTCAACGCCGACGGCCTGAGAGCGGTCGAGCGGGCGGAGCCTCTCCGCGGCTCCGCCCCCTTCTTCTTTTTCGAAATAGATGACGTCTGTTTCGATTTTTTTTTTTTTATTTTAAACTTATGAAGTCGGCAACTGGGTTGCCAACTTAAGAACTCTTTAAAAAAAAACAAAAATCGTGAAGTCGGCAAACGAGTTGCCGACTTAAGAATTTTTTTAAAAAAAACAAAAATCGTGAAGCCGGCAAATCGTTTGCCGACTTCACTTAAAACCATGTTTTTAAAAAAAATTGCGAAACAGGGGCGATGCCCCTGTTTCACACCTGCGGCGCCGCGTGCGTGGACGGCGCCCTCCGACAGCCACGGCGGCCAGTCGGAGGCCGTCCGGCGGCCCCACCGGCTCCTTCCCCTCCCTCTTTTTTTTCTTCCTCTTTCTCTCTCTCTATTTCTCTCAATTTTTTTTTTCTTCCGGTTCGGATCGTCGGTTCGGTACGGTATGAAATCATACTGAACCGTACCGTCAGCCGGCCGAAACGGCCGGCGGTACCGATTCAGCAAACCTTGCCACCAAGCAGGGATTTAGATTCCAGCGGGACATCCCGAGATATTTTGTGGGACATCGGGATGGAGTACCATCTCATGTGTTGGGACAAGCCGTCTCGCTAGCATTTCGGCATCCCAATTGGGACGTCTTGGGACATTCTTCGTCCCAAGTATCGGGATGGGGCGGGACGGCGGTGCACCTTATTCCATGGAAAAATTGGAACAGCCCCGTCCCACGGGATTTAAAATCTTGCCACCCAGTTTGGTTTGATTCGACAAAACTTGCATTCACGTCTGATATCTTATAAAACATGTTCTTAAAAAAGGAAAGAAAAATCTGTTCTTCTAAAGAAATTGGCTAGGAGATATTAAAACTTTGTGTTTTGGAGATAATCGTCTTTTATGCATTTCCTGGCTATTGATACACTATGGCAATCCTGCTTAACAATGTTCTCCACATGCATATGGAGCCAAGAATAAAGTAAAATACGTGCTTGAGAAAGCCATCTGATCTTCTTAAGAGAAAAGGAAGTTAGGCAGAGAAAATAACCTTTTCCAGACAATCCTTCCAGATGCACCACTGATAACTTACAGAACTTAAGTAATTCCTTGTCACAGGGCAAACAGTATGACCTTATGTTTTCCTTTCTGCAAACCTAATAATCTGCATACCATCATCATCATCATCATCATCTTTAATGTGTGACCTAATACTGCTTTACACTAAAGAATATGATTATCATTTGGACTCATTTTCTTTGATTGCTGTAGGTACTTGGAGCAATGTGGTATTTACTTGCTATTGACCGACAAGATGCATGCTGGAGAGATGCCTGTAGCAAGAATAATTGCACTATGGCCTCTCTATTCTGTGGTGAAAATGGAATTGGAAACAATAATTTCTTGTTGTCTGCTTGCCCTGTAATTCAAGACAATGCAACTATTTTTAACTTTGGAATATATCTACAAGCTCTTCAAAATGTTGCCCAGTCAAGGAACTTCTTGGAGAAGTTGTTTTATTGCTTTTGGTGGGGACTCCAAAACCTGAGGTTTGTGCATTGAAATGTCACCTCTTTCCTTTCTGTCAAAAGAATCATACTTTTAGGCTGGAAGTTTTGTACCATGATGATAACTGGGAAAATGAATTCTTTAATCTCTTATCTTAGAAGTTTTCTGGAAGCATATGTAACTCTTATTTCAGTATTGGAGAAATTATTTCTTTCAATGATACTTGTTTATGTCTTGCCACTCGTTTGCACTATTCCTAGAATATTCATAAGTATAGAACTTTATCAACTCATGATAAACTTGTTTTGTTATTGGAGAGAAAATACCTCTACTGCATTTTGGCGGTGAAACAGAATAAATATCTCATGAAATTTGTGGCTTCTTTCTAGTGATTTCTTATTTACTCTTTTGAGAATCAAACTTAGGTGCAGTCAAAGAGATGCTATCGAAAATTTAATTACATAATAAGACATAAAGAACTCACATTTAATCACATTCTAAACATGATGTGTTCAAGTTCAACCTCTTTTTTTAGGTACTCCATATATGGAGCTTTAAAAGACTGAAAGCTCTGTCTTTGGTCAAAACATGCTTATGGTTGAAATTATATCCGTGTGTAATATTCAGAATTAGGTCTTATTTTGAGAAGCAACATCTGATAAGTCAGACCGTTCTCTAAATCCAATTGAAGCTTTTTCTTTTTTTTTTTAATATTTCAAGAGTAAAGATTGGGCAGTGCCTAATGAGAATCTAAACAAGTATTTTCAAATAACAGATGTAATTATAAATTTATCAAACAGTACAGTATATTCTAGTTAATGTAAATGACACGTTATAATAAAGGTTGTTCGAAACTATAAGCTATCTGCAGTTGCTCTGTAGGTTCCAAGGATGATAACTTTGTAAAAGCCTAATAAATGCTTGATGTTGAATCGTTAAGAGAGTAATATCTCACATATGGAAAGACAGTTGTCCAGATATGTCAAACCAAAGTTGTGTCGTAATTGCTTTGGTCATGAACATCTTCTCTTTGCCAAGGAAATGAACATGGAGGATAACAAGGTCTTTTGAAACCAAGGTTACGAGGATACATGTGCAATAAAGTATATGAAATGCGAGTAAAACTAAAAGAAACAAGGGCACAAGACATGTATAAGCTAAAACAATGGCAATTGGCTGTTCCTGGAAATTGACCATATTTGCAGCAGAGCTCTAAGAGAGGATACGCCTTGAAAATCGCTGAAACATGATCGCCGAAAAGAAGAAAGAATATCCTATTCAAAATGCAAATAGCATTTCCTTCATGGCCTTAGAATATTCTGGTATTCTTTTCCCTCCAAATAAGTGCAAGTTAGGTAAAGGATGCAATCCCATGCAATCAAGCCATGTCTTTGTAGATGATCAGGTGGACAAAGCAAGAAAAAATTCCCTAGCAGGCTTTGAGTGTGTTGAAATATGCCTACCCGGCATGTTTGTTTCTCATGATACAAACTGAAATCATTTTATCCATATTTTCATTAGAAGCACTATTGCTGAAGTAAAAAAGATCATAATCTAACATAGGCTTATTTTACTAAAGAACTTTTTCCTGGTTAGTAACCAACAAAAGCCCCAAGGCAAGGAAATATGTTCCACAATTCAAGAAGATTGCAAAGAATTATTTGATTTCATCGTGATTATCCTTTTTGTTCTTCTCCTATCTCCCTACTTGAATTCATCATATATCATTATTGATTCTGCTCTTGTTGGGTGAATTCAAGAAATTATGTTCATGCAGTTTCAACATTAGCACCTGTAATAATAAATTCATAAGATGCTAGGCTGATCCCATGGTTAGTCTAGCCAAGAAAATAGTTAAGAAGTATCTCTTTTTTGATGTCAATCTATTATTTAATTACATTATCCAAAAGAAATGACAGACTTTATCTGTACCCTTGCATCAATTCGTTGTTGATGAGTACAAGGTTTTAAATCTCATGTTGTCCTGGTTTTTTCATAGAACGGGATGCGCCACCATCCCGACACTCGGGATAGGGGATGTTCCAATCGAGATGTTGGGATGCTAGCCGGACGGCCTTGTCCCAACACATGGGATGGTATCCTATCCTAGTGTCCTATGGGACATCCCATTAGGACTTGAATCTCAAGTACAAGTTAGAGTAGTCTATTGGAAAGTAATATATCAAAAGAATGATGAGGAAGCTTGTGTTTTGTCTTTTTGCTCTACCATGGGAACAATACCCAAGAAGAAGCACACTCCAAATCATGCCTTGGTGTTGAAGTAGAAATTGTTTATTGTAAGTGTTATAGGTTTCGTGGAGAGCTATACTTTATCGTTGAGCACTTATGTGGGACTATGATGTTTGCATATGGAGGATTACCTGAACTAGAGGGTTCCCAAAACCATGTCAGGTCATTCCTAATTTTAAGAAAGTGGTAACTGGGCTTTCATTAAAAGTGATTTGAAGTTCCAAGAAGGGAGGTTTTGCCCTTTATCAAGAGGATGTAAGGGGAGTTAATGTTGACCAGACCTGTCAATGGGCCAGGCCAGCCGGAGTGGCCCGCTGATCAGACAAAAAAACCAAGCGCATGCTGGGATTTTTAGGTGGCAAGCCTGATTGGCCCAGTTTTCAGGAAGCCCAATTAACTTAGGGCCATGCCTGGGCCAACATTTCTGTCTAAAATGAATGAAAACCCGGTTTGAACCCAGCCCAGCCTGAAAAGTCATACTGTGTTGGGTCTGGCACAGCCTGGTTCAGGCTGTGCTGGGCTTGGGCCTAAGCTTGAAGTTTCAGGCTTGCTTTGGGCTTCTACCCAACCATGCCCGATCTTGCCCAAAGGAGACAAGACTGTTGAAATAAATGACAGCAACAGGTAGCCAGTTGGTGCATCAGCCACATGTCTACTGCAAAGTAGATCTTTGAGATTAAAGGCCCTAAGTTTGTTGGGATTTTTTTTTTTTTTTCATTTATATCGACATATGTGCCTTTGTGTGTGTTTTGGGTGTGTATGTGCATTTGTGCCCGGTTGTTTGCATATTGGTGTGGGCTTCTCATGTCTTGCTACTGGTTAAAGATAAGGCTCTTAGACCTCCGATGGCATGAAATTTCCTATTTCTTTATACATGCATATGTAATGAAAATTATAAGTTGATTGCGGCCCTCTTTAACAACTTAAAGAAGATATTACAACTGATCTTGCCAACCCACCTAAAAGACTAAGTTGTAAATTATTCATTTAATTTTCTGTTAGTGAGGCTTCATGCAAAGAAGTAAGGTTGATAAACTTGAACTTGTATCCGATAAAATACTTTTAAAAACCGAAACTTAACTGTTTTGGAGGTGCTTCAATCCATGTGTATGAATAAAATGATTAGATTAAGGGCAAATTGACTGATTTTGATTTTATTTGGCTGGTATTTAGGAGCATTTAGTCCCATTTAATTTTGGTTTGTGTGAATTTTTAGATGTGAAGATTATGATCAATAGAATGAACATCTAACTAATAGGGCCTGGTCTGCATACCTTCTATCCAGGTTCATTGGCACCACCATGGATAATCACGCAATGAACTAACAAGAAACCTCTAAGACTTTTTTTTTTTTTTGTTTCCGGGCATTCTAAATATTTTACATCATATCCGACCTGTAGATTCTTACTGTAGATGGCTCATCTTAACTCCTGCTGTAAGTGGAATTTAATTTTGTTGTTTCTGGTTATATACTTATATTTACTGTTCATGAAATGCCTATAGTTTATCAGGAGTAAAACTAGTGAGATCTGGTTGTATTTTATTTCATTGTTGTACTTTTGGGCCTAACAGTTGGCTTTCTTTGCAGTGCTCTTGGCCAGAATCTGGAAACAAGTACTTATACCTGGGAGATCCTGTTTGCAGTTTTCGTTTCCATCTCTGGTTTAGTTTTGTTTGCACTTCTCATTGGGAATATGCAGGTTATTGTACTTCAACTGCTAATTATCGTATGCATATTTGTCCCATCACATTAAATATGAAATAACAAATATTCCGAATATTGTTGGCTGCAGTAATTCTTGATGAAAGGCTAAATGGTTTAAATTGGAATGCTGGACGCCCCTGTACTTTATCTTTCTACTGTAACTGTCTTGTGCTGACCAATCTGCTCTATCAATCAGGAGATGAATTCTTCCCATATAATATTGTATGGGGAATCTTGAAAGATATCCTTGGACTCTTTTTTTTTTTTTTCTTTTTTAACCAAAAACGTTCTACAGTTCCAATGCCACAAGCTAAAACCCAGTTTCCTGCTGACAACTGTATATGTTCACTTCTTGTTAGTAACTATGTGCATAATTCCCTTTCAAATAAATGCCTTTGTCTCAACCTTGCATGTAGCGTCACAAAATTCAAGGATTTTGCATAGGTCAAAAAATCTCTGCTCAAAGTCGAGTTCATGTCATGAAACGTTACATGGCATTAAGTATATTATGGTCATTAATAGAGATAACTCTCTTATGGAATATATTGCTCTGCAACTATATATTTGCTGCTGATCAAAAAAAAAAAAAAAAAGAGGCAACATTTATACTGATTGAACCCAACTAAATTGCTTTCACTGTTACAGACTTATCTGCAGTCCACCACTGTGAGGATAGAAGAGATGAGAGTGAAAAGGCGAGATGCAGAGCAGTGGATGTCTCACCGCTTGCTTCCAGAGAGCCTTAGGGAGCGAATTCGTCGTCACGAGCAGTACAGGTGGCAAGAAACAAGAGGTGTCAATGAAGAGAATATTCTGCGGAACCTTCCTAAAGACCTTCGAAGGGATATAAAGCGTCATCTCTGTTTGAAACTTCTCATGAGGGTAGGTCATTATTCACTGATGTCTGTGGTGCATTTTATTTCTCCAATGAGATTGATCAATTCTCCATATTTCTGCTAAGGAAAAATAATATTTGCTGATATTTAGGGTTTCACTATTCTGCTCTAAATCCTTTGTTATTTTGCTTTTTCCTAACAACACTAAAAGATTCAAGGACAAGTTGCAGCTTACTATAAGAATGTCATTTGTACTTCTAAGAGCTTCTTGGGTAGTTCTGATACCCAAAATAGAAGTACATAATAAATTAGTAGTTCAAACTTTGTCTTGGAGGAGATATGACACTGAGGTTCTTAGATTCACTATGGTATTTTTTTGTTATTTTTTGTACATGGATATGTGTGTAATATTCATACTATATGACTTGGTTAAGCTACATGCCTATAACCCTAGATGTTGAGGGAAAAAGAGCTTGACTTTGTATTTTGCCATTCCGTACTGCAAGCACAAGCAATCAAATGGTTTCACACTAGACTTTATGGATGCTTTCATTTCATGTACTTACCTGTGAGCTTATGCCTTTATGTACATTATCTAACTAATTTAGATTTTGTTTGGCACTTCTTTCATTATTTCTCTATTTTTAAAGCATATAAAGGTGTATTTCATTTTTTTCAAATTTTTAAAAATTTAAATATATTTAGTATTGACTATTATTTGTAAAAACATAAACATTGCTATGCTGGCAAAAGTGATGGTTGTCATGGTGGAGGTATTGGGGGTGGTGGTGTTGGTGAGGGTAATGGCAGTATGGTGGAGGTGATGGTAATGGTGGTAGCAGCTACAGTGTTGGTAGGGACACTAAGATTTATGGAGGAGATGATGGCAACGGTGGTATGGCGTGAAAGGAATATGCCCTACAAGTCAATCGAAATTTATATTTGGATGGATTTTTTTTATCATTTTTCAAACACTTTATGAATAAATATAAGGTATTTATTTTTCATTATATGCTACATCTTACATTCGTAATGATTATGATGAACCTCATAAATCAAGGCAATGATTTTAGGATTATGATGAGATCATATCTATGGAATCTAAAATCCTAAAAATCTTGATTTAGAATATTTCTAATCATAGGAGCATTGAGTAGGGGATCAATATTCCAGATAGACTAGTACTTCCTATCTATGCTCGATGGAGAAGGTGGCTGATCTCATAAGTCACTTGTGTGAGACACGAATACAAGGATGTTGGTGCTTATTAGAGAATGAGTTCACTGAATTGATCTGTCTTAAGAAACATCTTATGGATCTACTTATCTGTCAAAAGATGTTTTTTTATAGTAGTTGTGCATGTAATCTTTTGACCTGAGACTATCATAGAATCTTGTATACATGAATCTGTATTTTGGTTCATACTCATTCATGACTTAGTCGTGTGTGGAGTGTTCTGGATACGATGGAATGTGTATGGAGGTTGTGAGTAGGTCAACATGGAATCGATCATTCCTGATAAGAGGAGATCACATTCTATTTGCTCTAATCAATTGATGATTCTGGGAGTCTTTGATCTAAGCAGAATGAAAATTAGAAAGAGTTTCTGATATTTTATTAATTGAATCATCATTATAAGATTAAAAGAAATATGAATATGATATTGGATTTGACATCATTCTATATTCAGAGTCATATTCTGGATGCAGGTTGATCGCAGGATCGAATTGCGCGGTAACTTACCATTGAAGGGTATTTTTGGTATTTCTATCAAAATTTCATATCTTCCGGGTAGGCATGATACGTTGTTAGACGTCAATCTTGTTTTGTAGGTTTGATCGAATTAAAGAGTTTAATTCGATCATCAATTAGAAAGAGTTATAATTGTTGAAATCGGATTAGCTCGATTGGATCTAAATCTGTTAGATTGAATTCTAATCAAATCAGGTCAACTTGCATCTGAATCTACTGCAGGCTAGATGTAGAACCCAATGGATCACACACAGAGAATTGATTAAGGGTCTAATTGGATTAGAATGTTTGCAAGATGAACATGCTAGCACATGTTGCGAATCCTAGCTTCTTGTTTCGAATTGGGTTCGAATTTAGTTTCAGATTGGGCTAATTAAATCCAATTAAATTCAAATTAATTTTGGTTTCAAATTGGGTTAAACCTTAGCTGATTGAGTCAAGATTGTTGGCGTATAAAATCAGGCTTCCACGTTCATAAAATATTTTTTTTGTCGCGTGGGATAGTTTGATGGTTAGCATAGAATTCAGATTGGTGTCCCATGAGATGGGATGCCCTCTCTTAGCTTATCTTAAATTGTTTCCTGCTGAAATTCATATGGGGCGTGGCATTTTAAGTTAGCTTCAGAGTTTTGGTTGAATGGATGGGATTTGATCAAGTTAGACTTGATCTTATCCAAACCCTAGTCACCCCTATCAAGATTGGCGTCACTTGGACTGAGAGTCCAAGTGGTTAAGGTCTTTTAAAATTAATTCACGCCAATTCATCTCCAAATTTTTTTCACGCCTACTTCTAATTAGTGCCTCCCTTGTGGACCATTGGATGGCTTTGTGCACTGATCAATGGTGGAGAAGTGAGGCGCCAAATATAAGGTTGCGTGACCCTTCGGAGAAACACCGCCGAATTTTTTTCAAAGAGTCCTTCTGCGTGAAGCAACTCTTGGAATTAATTCTGATACTTTCACATAAGAGATCAGGCTTGGACTAACGTGTGAAGGGTGGAACGGTGTGAGAATGGGCGTGAGAAATTGCTTGGAAGGGCGCAAGTTGAGTGGATAAGCATCCGATCTCTAAATATAAAAGGGGACGCACACCGAGGTTCAGATTCATTCG
Source organism: Elaeis guineensis (assembly GCF_000442705.2). Taxonomy (NCBI): domain Eukaryota; kingdom Viridiplantae; phylum Streptophyta; class Magnoliopsida; order Arecales; family Arecaceae; genus Elaeis; species Elaeis guineensis. The sequence continues at coordinate 115,271,094 of NC_025995.2, forward strand.
GAAAATCCTCATCTCTTCTTTCTTACACAAGTCTCCCCTTTTGTCCAATTATTTCCTTCCTTCTCTTGTTAGGAGAAGTTCTAAAATAGTAAGGACTAGTCTGATTTTAGGACAAAGGCCTAAAAAGAGATATAAGGAAGACAGGAAGACAAGAAAGGTAGAGATAGAAAGGCTAGAAAGAGAGGAAGGAAGCCTTGAGGTTTTGCTGTCCAAAGAAGTTCTTGGAGGAAGAATTCAGAGGGAGGAACCATCTTAAGGAGTCAGTGTCTTAATCAAAGTCTTGTGTGGATCACCGTTGGAGGGCGAATATGTGGGCACTTGGAGGTTCCGCTGAAGTTTTGGAATAAGCATTGCAAGTATTCCTCTATACCTTCAATTATGTTATGAAAATGTTTCATATGATTGTTAATCATCAAGGAGGTCCTGGTATAGGGTTTAATGTTTAGGATTTCTTAGTTTAATTTTTTTTTTGAAATTCATACTTCCGCTGTACCATCATAATCCTACAGTGGTATCAGAGTGAGACCTTGCTTGAGTCAATCATATGTAGATAATGTTTATGTAATTCATGCTATGCAGATATTCATAGTTTAAAATTAATTATGCTATGAATTATGCTTTAATCATGTTTTCATATGATGATATGAATTAATGATGTCTAATCCACCACTTCGTCATTCTGAAATAAGGTTATCCTAACATAATGGAATTATGCTGTAAGGTTGCCTTAGAATGATGAATGTTTATATGTCATACTGGCACATATAAAATGTTTAATGCTGATATATATAGCATTATGAAATTAGAATGTGTATGAGATCAATGAGGTTCTCATAAAATTATATTAAGCAGTAGTGGTAGCAACTATGGGTGGTTAATCAATTTTTGATCAATTGATAAATTGGTTTCTAGAAAAGTGCTAAAGGTGGTTCTTTAATTGGTTTCGTTGACCGACCTGACAAATTTATTGGTGTCTAAGGAAAGCAATGAGGAGACCCCCATCTACTTACCTGGCCAATTTGGTTAAACAATCTTGAACTTGAAAAACTCTAATGTTGAAAACAATACCAGGGGCCTTCCTTCATGCTAGGTTAATGTTATATCATGAACTATGGCAAGCTTGTTGTGTTACCACAAAGTTTGCCATGGAAACTGATATAATATATTCTTGGTGCATATTAGATGCTTACGGCAATTTTGGATTTGCTGTTTTGTTGTGTTACCACAAGGACAGTAATATTTGATTTTGACTGTATTGAAATGAAGGATCTTACTTAACTAAAATATTAAAGCTTGTGTTATCATAAGGCTATTAATATTTTAGAGGCCAAGATAAAGTTGGAAATTGCATGAGATGCAACTGGAAAGAGTTTCCTACCTATGAACTCATAAGGGTTTGTTGTGTTACCACAAGATTATTACGAGGAATTAGGATCTCAATCCCATTAAGATATATATATATATATATATATATATTTATATATCTCGTTCATCACAGTAGAGGACTATAATATTCAATAAAAATAGTGAGAGGCACAATTAAACAAAAGACCTTATTTAATTATGTACGTCATTATGAGTTGTTTGCTTATGTTATGTTCTTTATTTAATATAGATTAAATTCTACAAATGGCATTTTTATTATCATTACGAGGAATTTTAGATTCCAACAAGTTGACCGATCTCAATTACGTAAACTGGTTGAGCAATTTAAAAATTGTACTCACTTAGGAGAAGCTTTCTTACATTCTTGATGTTCCTAAACTACAAGAGGTTGGGAATGATGCCACTGAAGAAGAGGTATCCACATATAGGATGTGGAAAAATGACAGTTTGACTGTCAAGTGTATCATACTGGCCTCTATGAGCAATGAATTACAGAGACAGCATGAAAGCATGGATACTCAATCCATAATCTTAAGGAGTTGTATAGAGAACAGAGTAGGACTGCTAGGTATGAGATATCTAAGCAATTATTCTATGCTAGAATGACTGAAGGGTCATCCGTACAAGACCATGTCCTTAAGGTCATTGATTTGATCACTAGATTGGATCAATTGGATTTTGTAATGGATGGAGAATTGAGTCAGAATTTGATCCTGCAATCTCTTTTGCTGAATCATTCGCTCAGTTTGTTGTAAATTATCACATGAACATACTGAATACCTCTTTGTCTAAGCTGTTAAACATACTCAAAATAGCTGGGAGCCATATTAAAAAGGACAAAGCTCCAGTTCTAATTATGGGTAAGACCTCTAAGAAGAAATCAGGCATGAAGGGTTCAAAAAAAGGATTGAACCCTAAAGGTGGCAAGATGAAGAGGAAAGGGAAGAAAGCTTTCGGACAAGGTACCTGCTTTCACTGCAGCAAGGCAGGATACTGAAAAAGAAATTGCAAGGATTATCTTGCATTTGTAAAGGCTGGTGCAAGCAATGCACCAAAAGGTATGTATGAGATACATACAATTTTGTCATTAAGTTTATCCAATTCAGACCCTTGAGTATTGCATACCGCCTGCCGTTCTCATATATGCAAGTCATTGCAGGGGCTGCAGAACATTAGAGTTTTGAAGAAGAGTGACTTCGAGCTCTACGGTGTTGGAGGAGAGTCCGTCCAGGCAGAAGCTGTGGGGACATATATCTTGAAGTTACCTTCTGGAAAGATCTTAAAGTTAGAAAACTGTTATTATATGCCTAAAATCATTAAGAATATTTCTGTACCGTTACTATTGCATCGAGGATTTGAAATAAATGGAAAGAGCAATAGTTACTCCATTTCTTATTCTAATGAAATTCTCTATCATGGCATTTTTGATAATGATCTTCTGATTCTCTCTTGATGACAATATTTTTCATGTTAATGAAAGCAAAAAATGAAAGAGAGATGATGTAAATAATACTTTACTCTGGTATTGTCGATTTGGTCATATAAGTGAGACAAGAATTAACAAGTTATACAAAGAAGACTTCTTTGATCCTTATGATTATGAATCATTAGGTACTTGTGAATCTTGTCTTATGGAAAAAATGATCAAGACTTCATTTAGTAGACATGGAGAAAGAACAAGTGAGTTATTAAGACTTGTACATACAGACATATGTGGTCCTATGACAACTGAAGTTAGAGGAAGATACTTTTATTTTATTACGTTCACTGATGATTTAATTAGGTTTGGGTATGTGTATCTTATGAAACACAAATCCGAAGTCTTTGATAAATTTAAAGTGTATCAAAGTATGGTCGAGAAACAAATTGAAAAAAATATTAAAATTTTTTGATCTGATCGAGGAGGAGAATACTTATCCAGTGAATTTTTAGATCATCTTAAAAAAAAATTCTCTCAGAGCGGACCCCTCATACACCGCAGTTGAATGGTGTAGTCGAAAGGAGGAATTATACTTTATTAGATATGGTGCGGTCCATGATGTGCCTTACAGACTTGCCTATTTTCTTCTGAGGATATGTCCTAGAGACTGCTGTCTATATCCTGAACATAGTACCTTCTAAATTCGTGCGAAGTACTCCATATGAGATATGGAGAGGAAAGAAGTCTAATCTTAAGTATCTTAAGATATGGGACTGTCCAACTTATGTAAAAAAAATTTTAGACATAAGTTAAGTGCTAGGACAGATGAATGCTTATTTGTAGGTTATCCTAAAAAGAGTATGGGTTATCTCTTTTACCACTTTACTGAACAAAAGGTGTTTGTTAGTAAATATGCCATTTTTATAGAAAAGGAGTTTGTCCTAGAAAGAGACAGTGAGAGGAAAATTGAACTTGGAGAAGTTCAGAACCTACAAATAGAAGCATAAGATACTCAATCAAAAGTACCCATTGATGAGGTACAATCACAAAACGCATCTCTCCGAAGGTCAGAAAGAGTGCGAAATGCACTTTTGAGGTACGGGTTCATTATTGAGAATAATAAAGCCACATTATTGAGAATGACGAACCTCTGATCTATACGAAAGCTGTTACAAGGACTCAGATAAATAGCTGGAGGCTATGCAATATGAAATGGACTCAATGTACTTCAATCAAGTATGGACTTTGGTTGATGCACCAGAGGATGTGATTCCTATTAGATGCAAATGGGTCTATAAAAAAATGATGGGAGCAGATGGCCAAGTCGAAATCTATAAAGTCAGATTGGTGGCTAAAAGTTTCAGACAAAAACAGGATATTGATTATGATGAAACATTTTCACCTGTTGCGATGCTCAAATCTATATGGATTATGCTTGCAATAGCAGCATATCATGATTATAAAATTTGGCAAATGGACGTGAAGACCGTATTTCTTAATGATTATCTTGAGGAAGAGGTTTACATGTCTCAATCAGAAGGATTTGTCTTTAATGGGAGAGCAAATTAGGTATGCAAGCTTAAAAAATTTATTTATGGATTAAAGCAGGCTTCGAGGAGTTGGAACATCTACTTTAATATTACAGTCAAAGAGTTTGGTTTTATCAAAAATATGGATGAACCTTATGTATACAAGAAGACTAATGGAAATGTTATTGTCTTAGTTTTATATGTGGATGACATACTTCTCGTTTGGAATGATATCCCAATGTCACAATTGGTCAAAACATGGCTATCAAGTAAGTTTTCCACGAAGGACTTGGGCGAAGCATCTTATATACTAGGTATAAAGATCTATAGAGATAAATCTAAGAGGATGTTAGGCTTGTCCTAATTCAGGTACATAGATCTTGTACTGAAAAAGTTTAACATGGATGTGAGTAAAAGAGGTTATTTACCCATAAGTCAAGGCATACATCTCTCAAAAAGGATGTCTCCTAAAACTGCGGAAGAGAGAAATAGAATGAGTTCTATTCCCTATACTTCGACAGTAAGGTCAATCATGTATGCTATGCTATGTATCAGGCCTAATGTTGCCTATGCGTTAGGTATAGTTAGTAAATTTCAGGCTGATCCAGGTGAGGATCATTGGAAAGAAGTGAAAAATTTTCTTAAGTACTTAAGAAGGACTAAGAATATTTTTCTGATATATGGGAGATCTAATTTAAAATTAGAAGGGTATTCTGACTCTAGTATTCAATCAGACCCTGATGATAGCAAGTCTACTTCAGGTTATGTCTTTACTCTAAATGGTGGAGTAATAAGTTGGAAAAATTCTAAGCAGCAGACTGTAGCTGACTTAACTACTGAGGTAGAGTACATAGCTGTAAGTGAAGCCGTCAAGGAAGTTGTCTGGATGAAGAAGTTCATTGAATTGGATGTCGTTTCTGAGATTGAAAATTCAGTACCATTTTACCGAGATAATACTGAAGCATTTGCTCAAACTAAGGAACCAAGATCTCATCATAAATCCAAGCACATTCTAAGGCGTTTTTATCTCGTTCGTGAAATAGTTGAAAAACAAGATGTAGTCATTGAACGAGTAGATACAAAGAACAATATAGCAGACTCGTTCACTAAGGCTTTACTACAACAGCAATTCGATCGCCACCTCGATTGTATGGAGATAAAATATAAGGACGATTGGCTTTAGTGCAAGTGGAGGATTGAAAGGAATATGCCATACAAGTCAATCGAAATTTATATTTTGATAAGTTTTCTTTGTAATCTTCCAGACTCATGTAATTGACACTTTATGAATAAATATAAGGTATTTATTTTTCATCATGTGCTGCATCTTATATTCGTAATTATTATGATGAACCCCATAAATCAAGATATGGTTTTAGGATTATGATGAGATCATACCTATAAGATCTAAAATCTTAAAAATTTTGATTTAGAATATTTTTAGACATAGGAGTATTGAGTAGGGGAATAATGCTTCAGATAGACTGGCACTTCCTATGTATGCTCGATGGAGAGGATGGCTGATCTCATAAACCACTTGTATGAGACACTAATACAAGGATGTGGATGCTCATTAGAGAATGAGTTCACTGAATTGATCCATCTTAAGAAACATCTTATGGATCTATTTATCTGTCAAAAGATTTTTTTTTATAGTGGGAGTTGTGCATGTAATCCTTTGATTTGAGACTACCATAGAACCTTGTATACATGAATCCGTATTTTGGTTCATACTCATTTATGACTTAGTCATGTACGAGGTATTCTGGATATGGTGGAATATGTATGGAGGTTGTGACTAAGTCAACATGGAATCGATCACTCCTGGTAAGAGGAGATCACATTCTACTTGTTCTAATCAATTGATGATTTAGGGAGTTTTTGATTAAAGCAGAATAAAAATTAGAAAGAGTTTCTAATGTTTCATTATTTAAATCATTATTATAAGATTAAGAGAAATATGAATATGATATTAGATTTGACATTATTCTATATCCAGAGTCATATTCGAGATGCAGGTTGATTGCAGGATCGAATTACACGATAATTTACCATTGAAGGATATTTTTAGTATTTCTATTAAAATTTTATATCTTCCGGATAGGCATGATACGTTGTTAGATATCAATCTTGTCTTGTATGTTTGATGGAATTAAATATTGTAATTCAATTGCCAATTAGAAAGAATTTTAATTGCTAAAATCGGGTTAGCTCGATTGGACCTAAATCGGTTAGATTGAATTTTAATCAAATCAGATCAACTTGCATCTGGACCTATTGCTGGCTAGATTTGAAATCCAATGGGTTACACACAAAGAGAATTGATCAAAGGTCTAATTGGATTAGATCATGTTTGCAAGATGAACATGCTAGCACATGTTGCGAACCCTAGCTCCTTGTTTCGAATCGAATTCAAATTTGATTCTAGATTGGGCTAATTAAATCCAATTAAACTCAAACCAATTTTGGTTTCAAATTGGGTTAATCCTTAGCTGATCGAGTCAAGATTGTTGGCGCATAAAATCAGGCTTCCACGTTCACAAAATATTTTTTTTGTCGCATGGGATAGTTTGATGGTTAGCGCAGAATTCAGATTGGCATCCCATAAGATGGGATGTCCTCTCCTAGCTTATCTTAAATTGTTTCACGCTGAAATTCATATGGGGCGTGGCATTTTAAGTTGGCTTTAGAGTTTTGGTTGAATGGATGGGATTTGATCAAGTTAGACTTGATCTTATCCTAACCCTAGTCGCCCCTATCAAGATTGGTGCCACTTGGACTAAGAGTCCAAGTGGTTAAGGTCTCTTAAAATTAATTTACGCCAATTCATCTCCAAATTTTTTCTATGTCTACTTTTGATTAGCGTCTCTCTTGTGGACCATTGGATGGCTTTGTGCGCTGATCAATGGTGGAGAAGTGAGGCGCCAAATATAAGGTTGCGCGACCCTTCAGGGAAACACCGTAGAATTTTTTCCGAAGAGTCCTTCTATGGGAAGCGACTCTTGGAATTAATTCTGATGCTTCTACGTAAGAGATCAGGCTTGGACCAACATGTGAAGGGTAGAATGGTGTGAGAATGGGTGTGAGAAATTGCTTGGAAGGGCGCGAGATGATTGGATAAGCGTCCGGTCTCCAAATATAAAAAGGGATGTGTCGGGGTTCAGATTCATTCGAAAAATCCTAATCTCTTCTTTCTTATACAAGTCTCCCCTCTTGTCCAATTATTCCCTTTCTTCCCTTGTTAGGACGAGTCCTAAAATAGTAAGGACAAGTCCGATTTTGGGACAAGAGCCTAGGAAGAGATATAAAGAAGATAAGGAGACAAGAAAGGTAGAGATAGGAAGGCTAGGAAGAGAGGAAGGAAGTCCCGAGGTTCTGCTGTCTAAAGAAGTTTTTGGAGAAAGAATTCAGAGGGAGGAACCATCTTAAGGAGTCAGTGTCTTGATCAAAGCTCTATATGGATCACCGTTGGAGGACGAACACGTAGGCGCCTGATGGAGGTTCTGTCGAAGTTTTGGAATAAGCATTACAGGTATTCCTCTATACCTTCAATTATGTTATGAGAATGTTTTCTATGATTGTTAATTATTAGGGAGGTCCTGGTATAGGGTTTAATGTTTAGGATTTAGTTTATTTTTTTTTTTTAAATCCATGCTTCCGCTGTACCATCATAATCCTATATGGTGGATGTGGTAATGATAGTTCTAGTAATGCGGGGAGCAATATGACATTGATGGCGACGACAATGGTGGCGACAGAGATGACATTGATGATGGTGGCAAAGATAGCGACAGTGGGAGAGGAGATGACAATGCAGGTGGGAAGTCGACGGTGGTGATGGTCTGGAGGTGGTGTTAGTGGTGATGGTAAAAAGCAAGAGTTTCTTTTTTTTTTTTTTGAAAATATTAAAAGTAAAGATTTCTTATTTTCATTTTTTAGAAATAATGAAAATAATTTTTAAAAATAAAAATAAAAAATGGAATCAAACATGTTTTGGCCTCAACTTTCTATATTTTTATTTTTAAAAATAAAAAAGAGAAATAAAAGTGTTGCCAAACAAACACATAGCTGTACAATTCTTTTACTTGATCCACTAGTGCATGAGTATCAAAATTTTGAAAGACAATCATACTCTTTTGTTTTAACAATGTCGGTTCCAAGCATAGATGTAAAATATGGAGGGTTGATGTTGGACCGATGTCAAAATGTAAATTATGCTTAACTATGCAACGGATCCTAATTTGATATTTGTTATGGTTAGTTTATGTAAAATTTACTTCATTTCTTTTAGAATGAAAAATCATATCAAACCTAAGTCTTGACCTAATAGCAGGCGACATCATGCATGTAGTGAAAATGTAAAACGAACAAAGGAAGTATAAATTTTAGTTTGCTAGCCAAACCACCTAATTTGAATAGATTTATGTATTTCAGATCTGCAATTCTAAAATGGTGAAACAGCTGCATACAATAGGGTTTCAAGTTTGATTAGGCAATACAGAAAATAAGTATAATACTGAAACCAAAAGGGAGAAAGTTTACTTTCAGGATTTATGCATTATGATGAAAACTAAGGCCTATATTACTATAGTAATCATGAGATTTTGTGATCTGTCTTGCATATCTTTGAAAAGAAAGAAGAAGATGGTAAAGGAGAAGGAAGAACAAGGATAAATGATGGGAGGCATGGTTGCTGTTGTTGACCAAAGAATGGGAAAAAAGGAAGAATAACGAGGCATGAAGAAGAAAGAAGAGAAAATGAGTTGTCTATTAGAACGAAGAAGGTAAGAGAGAATATGAAAAGGCAATAGGGCATAGGTGGCTACAAGTATATTTGGAAAGAAAAAATACCCTGAAAAATATATGAATGAAACAGAGAAGCGAGAGAGTGAGAGAGAGAGAGAGGGAGATGGGTTGTGACTGTGAGAGTGATGTTTTCAGGGAGAGGCCCCAAGGACAAAGAAGAGGTAAGGCTGGGAGAGGAGTGGGAAGCGGGAATTTTGGAGTTGAAATTGGGAGCAGAGAGAACTTTTATAGCATTACCTAAAGAAAATCCTTTTCATTTGCTCATTCATCAGAATATCTTAAATCAACACATGTACAAATCACACCGCTAATATATGATTTGCATTGCAAGTTTTGTGCTAATCATATGACTTCCAAGAAATGAATGCTTTTAGGAGAAGTGTCGTTAGCAGGGTTTGCTTAACTGTACCGAACTAACCGGCTCAAGGTGTACTGAACCAGATCATGTGATTACCAGCATGGTTTTGTACATCAGTTCAAAACTGAGGGAGAGGGAGAAGGAGACGGAGGTAAAGAGAGAGAGAGGGATGGAGAGGGAGAGGAAGGGAGGAAAAGAGGGAGAGGGAGGGAGGGAGAGGGAGGCTCAGAAGCCTCTCTTGTTTCTTTTTGAAACAAAGATCTCTTTTTTCATTTTGAAATAGGGGATCCTATTTATTTCTTGCCAATTTTGAAATAGGGGTTCGAAATGGTTTGCCAATTTTAGTTCAAAAAATTCAAAAAAAAAAAAAAAGGTTTACCTAGAAATGACATGGTATGCATCCATACTATAACGTGCGAATCACCGACCGGTACGGGTCTTGATACTATTTCAGTTAATGTTGGTTGTCAATGGTCTCCACCATCAACATAGTACTCTCAGATCCTATGCCCTGTACAATATCCATCATGTAAAAAGGCAAAGATGCAATTAGACATCTCCATTGTTCATCAATTTTCCTAGGAAGGAGGGAGAACTCCATAGAGTGGAATTCTTGGTGATGCGATAGGAGAAGCATTCAAGGAAAGCTAATGAATGATGTTATAAGTTAATAGTCAAGCTGGAAAACAAAGCCAAGGCTGTGGCAACTTCTCACAGTCCTATTCTTTTTTCTTTGAAGTCCTTTATCTACCAGCTAGGTTTGCTAAGATGTGGCTGAATTTGTCTATCTTCTGCAAGAGGATGATCAGTAATATGCATCCAATATTATGCAAGACTCCTCCATTATTAATTTATATGCAGTATTAAAATCAGAAAGGATCGATAGGCTCATCATTTGCCAACGCTAGCTGACCAGAGGATTCTTTTTCAAAATTGGGTCAGCAATGATTTACAATTACTGTTGAAAGAGTAATAAAATTCACATTTTCTAGATGTTGTCATTTGATGGACAGACAATATGGACCCTGAAACTTTTATGGGTTCCAATTTGCACACCAGAAAGTTTCTTTGTGACTGCTAGCAGGTGTGATGACTGTGTTTGTGTCATGAGCATATGGACAATAGGCACTTGGAAGTAAAGCTCTGCTCTATTAAAACCAACTTATCAAGGAAAAACAACCTTGGCAGTTGGATACTTGAATGTAGACCATCTATCAATGTTCAATCAAAAGTTTTGCATTTTAGTTCTCAGGTAAGCATATCATCATTGTTGACATTCTTCTAGACTATTATGTTTGGATAACTTATTCCAAACAAGAGCCTTTTATGGAACTGTGAAAGAAACGTCCACCGAAGGAAATAACCAATAAGTGCAGATGACACCAGGCAATCCCACAATATACTGCCTCCATGCTGTAAAATCTATCAATTGTTAAAGTTTCCTTATTTATAACGTACCTCCAGCCCACAGATTGATTTTCCCGAAGGCCAGGTAATATTCAGCATTCTTCATAGGGGGATTCCAACTATATACATTTCTCTTTCAACCCAGTCAAAACTTGATATTTTTAAAAGCATGCCATGTCTGTAAAAACTGGTGAGGTTTTCATGCAAGCTTTTCTCTTCCTGTTAGGTTCCATTGTTTGAAAAGATGGATGATCAACTCATGGATGCCATGTGTGACCGTTTGAAACCAGTTTTATACACAGAAGGCAGCTGTATTGTTCGTGAAGGGGATCCAGTGAACGAGATGCTATTTATCATGCGAGGAAAGCTAGAGAGTATGACCACGAATGGTGGAAGAACTGGTTTCTTTAATTCAGATGTTCTCACGGCTGGGGACTTCTGTGGAGAAGAGCTTCTCACATGGGCACTGGACCCTCACTCAGCCTCTAGCCTCCCCAGTTCAACGAGGACGGTGAAGGCATTGTCTGAGGTGGAAGCTTTTGCTTTAATGGCCGAAGACTTGAAGTTCGTTGCTTCGCAATTCCGGAGGCTCCACAGCAAGCAGCTCCAGCATACATTCAGGTTGTATTCGCATCAGTGGAGGACATGGGCTGCTTGTTTCATACAAGCAGCATGGCGCAGGTACTCAAGAAAGAAACTTGAGGATGCTCTACACGAAGAGGAGGAAAGGTTGCAGGCTGCAATGGCAGGCAGTGGTGCTAGTTCACCAAGCCTTGGTGCTACATTGTATGCTTCAAGATTTGCAGCGAATGTCCTGCGGACTTTGCGCCGAAATGGAACGCGCAAGGCCCGCTTGCAGGAAAGACTTCCTGTGATATTATTGCAGAAACCAGCAGAGCCCGATTTTTCTGGTGAAGAGCATTAGTGCATAGTTTTTTGCCATGCAACCACATTTTCACTATAATGCATTATCTCAAAATGAATGATCCTATCCAAGCGCTTGATTTGTATGGTTCCATAGTGTGAAAGGATATGACTAGTCGTATATAACAAGGACTAAGCTTTGGGCTTGCAGCATTAAATTTTCAATGTCATGACCCATGACGCTGTTGTTTAACTGGACATTATCGTCTTGGCATATGTTTTTTGTGTTCAAAGGTTGTTGGTATACAAATTGTGCGCCAAAATCCCATGACGGGGAGATATGGCTCAATATTATTCGCAAAATATTAAGAAAATGGACAAGAATTTCATTGATGGATGTGAAGTTTGCTTCGTTTCAAGATTCAATTCCTTGTTTTGGTATGTACAGTCCAGATCGGGCGGCTACGTTCATTTGAATTTCATTGTTTGGTAAGGCCATTATGATTATGGTCAATCAAAATTTGAATTTCATTGTTTGGTAAAGCCATTATGATTACAGCCAATCTTTTGATTAGGAGCACATCCGTGCTAATCATCAGGCTGCCTGTTCTTGCATGGCCCATGTATTTATCACAGTTCTTTCCACTTACTCTGCATCTAAAGAATCACGCACTTCCTTCACCATGTAGCAAAGTTTAATATGATTCACGTTATCAAGAGGTTGGATTTGATAATTGCCTGATCGGACATGATAACAGTGTTACCTGGAAATCTATGGTGCAATGGTGTTATTGCTACCATCCTGGGATCACAGGATCTGCAATCTACTCTCTTCTTAGCTCTTCTTAGAGGATACGTGGGGAGGGGAACCGTGGGACAGGGAAGCAGGGTGATGCTGGGAAAGCCATGTTTGTTTCATCTTAAAGATAGAATCTCCATCCCCGAAAACAATTGGATTACAAGCTCTATATGGCATGTAAGCTTCCTCCTACCCCCACTGCCTTCCCAGCTCTGCCGAGTTCCTCTCTCTCCACCTCGACACCTTCAACACCACAAATTTATATTAAAAATTGAAACACGATCCCTATGCCACTTGGTGTCCGCCACTTGGCCGCCTCAAGACTAAATTTCATTTTCCAGTATTTGACAAGGAGGCAGTTAGTTTAAGCTGCAACAGCTTGTCACGGTCTGGAGTCTGGATTCGTAACACAGCATATGTAACAGCGGCAAGATCCCCAACTAATCCACGATTGTTTCATGGACAAGTCAAAAAAAAAATCGTGACGCGTCGAATGGTTCACGAACAATCTGATCATTCATGAAGACTGGGAAAATCATTCGGCAAACAGGAGAAGAAAGAACATAAAATTTTGATATCATATAATTTTGCGATTGAGCTTCGTTTGTTGGCAAACTCAAGCTAATGAAGAAACCGATCATTACAGTTCCCACGGGCTGAGGCGCCAGTATCCATGAAATTTAGTATAATTTGGAAGCTCATATAAACTTTTCCTAGGATCATCTTGACATTCACTTCTTTCTTTCAATAGTTTATTAAGGTTAGGTAAGGAAAGGATTGGAACCCCATAAAAAGGAATACTTATGGTGATTATCTAAATAGAAAACCTCAATCCACCACATACCTAAGTGTTACCTCGAAGCACCAACTCACAATCATTAGCTCAGATTTTATCTGTCATCACAACAGTTCAGTCACACTCATCGAGCAAAGTCAGTGCTTTTTGTCGTAATTTGGTAAGCTCTTGACTCTGTCACAGCTCCGAAACCATCTGACATGAAATAAATATATACATAACCCTGTAACAATATTATAACTTGTATATACAACAATCAAATCACATTAATTTAGATAATGAAGCATAAAACACCCTATCTAGATGGGAGACCGACAAGGAAAGTTCCGCACAGAACCTGAAAACTACTGCGTAAGTATAAAATAGCTACCGCCATCATAGAGGCATTTGATAAAATTGAGGAGATTCAGATTGCAAGGGAGTTGGTGTAGAAGGGCAATGGCAAAGTAACTTATTTAGCAGCTTGATGGGAAACGTGGTTTCAGTAAGGTGTTTGTGTTCTTCTTTGCAGTGCAATTGCGTAAAATAGAGTTTCAAAGTTGCAACGGCTTCTACAGTATATTTATTTAAAATCCAAACAATACAGCATGCCAACTAGATTGCCCGTTTTCTCTAGATGCATCAGTAGGAAATTTCCTAAAACATTTGATTTTTGACGGACAGACATTCAGATGTCATACATGGGTTTCTCTTTAAAAAAAAAAAAATGAAAGAATTATATTTGTTTAGTCACTGTTGTGTTGGCTGGACCTGATCCAAAGTAGACCATAGATAATTTGATACTTATGACGAGGGAAATAGAATTCAAAATACCATATTAAGTGCATGATAAAATGTGTGTTAAGAAGAGAAAATGAAGAGAAAAATTAAATAATCTATGATCTATAATTGATCTTGGCCCAACCAATCATTGAATTTGACGACAGCTTCTCATGGATCAGAGCATGGGCAAAAGTTTGGCTCATAATTCAATTATAGTGTTGTCCTAGCTTTCAATTTGGCACCTCTTTGCCCAAACTATTCTATCCTTGAGTTGGTATCAGTAAAGTTGCATCAGTGTTCTTAGTTTTATATTTCTGATCAGCAGCTAATAGTCTTGAGGGTAACCTAAACAAGCTAACAAAAAATAATAATGGCAATAGGCATCATCCCAGACACCATTCCAATCCATTACATATTACATGCAAATTTTACTATACAATGACAAATATCATCTTACTAGCTCGATCAGCTAGACGGAAGCGGTGGGTTCGGTAGCATCTTCTTGTTCTTCCTCATGGAATGGTTGCTCATGAGAGAATCCAATGCCAAAACAGCTTGTACAATATGTTCCCCTTTGTTCAACATAACACAGTTTGCCCTGCACATGAAATGGGCATCCTCGTGGATTAAATGGCCACTTATATAGACTGCTAATACAAAGCTGATGCCAAATAAAGTCTATACCAAGATATTCACCATAGATCAGGGTAGACTCTACGTCTTAAACTAAAGCATTGTTTAGGACCTTAGGTTGTGAGATATATATATATATATATATATATATATATATATATATATTATTTTTTTTATTTTTTCCTTCTTTTGAGGCTTGGCCTCCCCTTATGTGCCCCCAACAAAAAAAAAAAAAAAAAAGAAACAAGGAAAAAAAGGAGAAAGAAGCAGTGTTGATGATTCAATCCTATTAAACTCCTTGTGTCAAATGCATGAAGCTGAGGGAAAAAAAGAAAAATCAAATATGCAAGAAAAGCAGTTCACGTTCCATACCTTGTTGCACTGGCCGCATCTGTGATCTCAGCTCTAGTAGGAAGGCCAAATTTGACAAGTGATTCAAGAACCTGGGTTGCCCAAATCACTGGGATATGAGCAGCACTGCAAACAGACATTATCTCTTCCTGAATATCAGCCATCTGATCCCATCCACACTCCACCATCAGATCTCCTCTGGCGATCATAACACCCAGAGGATTTGAAAATCGCATTGCTTGGAACAGTAACTGAGGCAATTTCTCAAAAGCATCTCTGGTTTCAATTTTGAGCACAACCCCCAGTTTCTGAAGCTTTCTTTTCTCCAGTTCATGTTGAACAGTCACTATATCTTCGACATCCCGAAGGAAAGAAATACCAACCATGTCAGCATGAGCAGCCACAAAGTCAAGATCCACAAAGTCTTTTGAAGTAAGGCCCTTGAGCTGCATCTCACTCTTCGGTATGTTGATGGATTTCCTAGAGCCAAGTCTGGAACCTTCTGGACTGGCATGAGTGATCAAGATAATAACCTCGTTGACATTCTTTTCCTGAACTTTTCCCCATATTTTCCCATCATCAAACGCAACTGGCTCACCAAGTTTGACAGAGTCAAAAAGATGGTCAGATGAACAAGTTATTCTTGCTGATCCAAATCGTATGCTACATGGTTTATCCATAGAGAAGCTAGAATCTCTATATATTGTTAGCAAATCTCCTACCTTGAGCATAACAAATTCCTCGAGAGATGGCAACTTTACCACTCGCCCAACTGAGAGCTTCCTATCCCTCTTCTCGGCATAGAGTTTAGTACCTAATCCAATATATGCAGTCCTTGAGCACTCCACCATATAACCAGAACCAGCAACAACTGGGTAATTCTTCAGAAGCTTAAAAGACCTCTTTCTTCCTCTAACATCAACAAACTTTAGAACATCACCGACCCTGAGATTATTAAAAAACTCTTGATCTATGCAAACAATTGCGTCCAGTGATAAGTGAGAAGGAGGACTACTTCCAGCAGAACATAACCAGATATGAGCTGGGAAAATCATGTCACTATTTGCATCCTTCTGCGGGGTTATTCTCATTGCAATTGTATCCTTCATTAAATAGCCAGTCCTGAGCTTTGGTCCGGCTAAATCCATGAGAATGCGGCATGGTTTCTCTAACATCTGGGAGCTGTGCTTTGCCATTCTTATTATCTCACTCCAAACAGTTGCATCATCATGTGCACAGTTAATTCGTATTATGTTGGCTCCTGCTTTAAGAATATCCATTAAAAGTGTTTCATTGGATATAACTTCTCTTCCAACAGTTACCATGATATGGGCATGCTTCCTGTCATCAGATGGACCAAACAATCTTAATGCATGAGAAGATGCTATTTCCGTCATGGTATTTATCATGTACTCTCTCTGGTTTTCACTCTGCTCAGCAGTAACATAATCAACCCTATCCATGTTCCCTGTGTTACTTCTGATAATGTACATTGCAGGTACCAGGTTTTCCAACAGCTGAATGATGGAGTTGATGCTTGCAAGAATGTGAGAATTCATAGATTCCAAATTTTGAAGACTTAAGGAAGAAAGACTTTCTTCAAGTTGTTGGACATCAAGGCACTGTAATGCCAAATAATGGATCAAGTTTTTTGCACTCGCTAAGTAGGTTCTGAAATGATAAGTCCATGCATTAACTAAAATCACTATTTATAATAATTAAAAAAAAAAACAAACTGAACAAGTTCGAGAAGTAAAATATATGGAGACAAATTAAAATTATACCCATGGCATAACTTCTGTAGAGAGGCATTCCAGTGCTCAGATGCTAATAAATGCAGACGCACAGCCTTTAACTTTTCAATAAGATTAGCTAGATGATTTGCTGGAAATTCAGGACCTTGCTCATGAGATGAAAGATCCTCTTCTGATTTACATCTGGAGCCACCAGATCTAACAAATGGACTCTTGGGGAGAAAATTGGTTAAAGATTTCTGAGTAACTCCATTGACTGTATCATCATAAGCATAGATTTTCCACCTATTGCTTTCAGGTTCATATGCATCACGTAATTTGGCAAAAGATACAGAGAATTTTGCTAAATTTTCTCCTTTCGATCTTGAAGGAAAGCGTAGCACTTGATCTGCTAATCTAGTGTTGGTCAAATAAAACCCAGATTTTGATGAGAACTGCCCATTTAGTTTCAAAGGCATCATACCTCAGTGGCTAAGTTTTGAATTTCCAGGAATATGATGCAATGTAAATTGCACGAGTTTTCAATCTCACCTACAAAAGCCAATAGAATATGAACTGTAGCTTATCTTAGAGATGCAAAAGTGTGATGAATTTGACTATTTCTACTTATAAAGGAATGTCAGAAGAAACCAAGACCTAGACGTAATTTTCTTTTAAACAAAAAGCTTCACATTTGCACCAATAAACTAGAGAATCAAAGTGCAGTTTCACTATTAAAAAAGAACACAGCCAACAGTACAGTAAGCTTTTCACATCATAGTAGAACTCAATTTGATAAAAGTAAAGCCTAAAGGAAAACTTTCAGGTAATACTGTTGATAAACCTCTTCATAGCAGATAGTGTCCATGCTGTTGTAGAAACACAAGTCACCTTCTGGCATCATCTTACTGCCATAGCAAAACAATGGCATGCCAAATACTACCTTCAGAAACATGTTCCATTTTTGGGCGAAGTGCTAGATTTGCATATGGGTTGATCACAAGGATGACAATGTTGGGATGGAAATAGGGAAAATGTGAATCAAGGTCCTTTTGTTTATGTAAAAAACGAGTTGAAATCATCATCTATTTCTTGCATCAAGGGCCTTCTTAAAGGTGCAATGTTTTGATCTTAAAAGCTGGAATCTTTTACCTATAATAAAGTTAGCTGATAAGCATAGGACATATAAATGTACAAATCTTAGAATAAATGTTTTGATCTTAGAATAAATGTACAAATCTTGCAGGAACAAATATGCAACAAAAGGGTGGTCCAGTGCACAAAGCCCCTGCCTCTAAAGGGTCTAATAAGGGTCAGATATACACAACCTTACATCCATACATGGAAAGACTATTTCCATGTTTCAAACCCATGACACCTAGATCGCAATAGAGCAAATTTATCATTGCAGCAAAGCTCGCCTTCAAGAAAGAATCTGTAATAGTTAACCTAAATTCCATCAAGCCTCTAGAATTAATGTCCCAAAGCCCCAAGGATGGCTATAAGTCCTTTCGTCGAAATGGCTCTCAGGCCCTTAAGGTCCCTAAATTTTGGTTCTGGTGGTATTAATAATAGCTAGATTTCAGAATTAAAAAGACTTCTTTATTTACCATATATATATAATTATTTTTTAAAAAAAAACTCCTTTGATAGTCTTGACATAGGAGTGTCACTAATTCAAACAATGCGAACCATCCAAACCCCTCTTTGAAGGACTCCTTGTAGAAAGTTGTTAGCAAAACAGAAGCCAATCGAAATTATAGAGTGATAGACATAATGACACAAATTCGAAACTAGAAATTAAGCACATGAACAGATTTCATATATTCGGTAAGGTGGAGAAGAATTCGCACCTCTGCGGAGGATGAAATAATGCCACCTCCCTCCCGTGGCACCGACGCAGCGGGGAATCTTCGATCCGCAGATATAACGCCATCAAGGAAGGGATGAAGAGATGAACTCCAAAGGCCAATGTTTTTTTCTCAAAGATCCAAAAAAACGTGACGGTCCGACGAGGGAGGACATCCGTTGGCCCGTTCTCATGCATTTGTCCTTCTGGTCTCAAGAATTCGGGAAACCTTCCTTCCTTTTTCCTTCGCTCCATCACTCTTTTTCCTTTGTTTAATTTAACTTCATGCGAGACTAGTAAATCACAGGGATACTCATGGAGATTCCTAAGCCTGTTTCCGAGAAGGAATCATTTGTCTCTATCTGCCAATCCCCCCTTCCTCTCCTGGCGTCCGCCGAGTCCCCATCGCTATCGGGCGTTGTCCTCGTAGGTATGCGCTTTCTTCGTTATTTTTCAAGAACACGGATATCCGGACCCTCGCTCGCTCGCTCGCTTCGCAAAATGGTTTCGGGTCGAGAACAACGCGGGCAGACGCCAGTTCCCTCGAAAGCAAAAGAAAGGGATCGAAGTCCACCGACCGGAACCTGAGCGACCCCAAGTCTAACTCGGAGTTTCATTTCCATTCCCGTTTTGGGAAGAAAATGAAAATATCTCAGCTCCTCAAATTTTAATTTTAATTTTTTTAAATATTTATATTTTATTTTGATTTTGACCGTAAACTAAAAATATTAAAAAATATGATCATTTTAATTTTTATTTTAATATATTTCAAATCTGATTTTGCTTATAAATCTACGGCACCTATAATACATTCTTATTTTTTTTTCCCTCTCTCTCTCTTTTTTTTTTAAGTATGTAAGTGAATTTTTAATGCTGCATTCCAAGTTTCTAACATATCATATACCAGACATAGCTCTTTAAAAATCATGTTCCTTGATTTGCTTGAAGCCACCAGATTCCATGCCATTCTAAGTCGAAATAGCAAAGCATAGGCTAATTTAGTAGCCACAAAATTTTCTTCAAGATGAATATGGAAATTTTTTGATGCTTTTATGCTTTGACTAAAAATCATACAAGATCATCAAGACCTCTGTGGTATCTGCCGCATCATTATGTAAGCTTATTTTAAATAATCTATATCATATGAATGTCAAAAATAATTCTATATGTAAGATGGCAATATATATATATATATATATATATATATATATATATATATATATATATATATATTTTTTTTTTTTTTTTTTCCTCTAGTTGACTGACGTGAAACACTAGTTGGTCTTTCTAAATAAAATTTAGAAGACTAACTAATATTTATCAGGCTATAATTTTGGAGACATGTGCCGCTTATTGTAGTCATCTTAACTCAAAATAAGCCCCATTTTTTGTGGGCGTCACGCAGAATCATGTGCAATTACAGAAGATCACGCATCTCAAAGTGGCCATGGGACATGATCGTCGGTCCTGTATGCAAAAGACAATGATGCACTTTCACGAGAAAAAACTAACCTCCCTCTCCCCATGAGATCCTAACGGCTAGATTATTTCTGGCTATGTTAAGCCCAGACCCAATATCCTAAATAATGGAAACAAAAAAAATGTTGGTGTTTCGAGAGAAAACATGACGTACAAAATGGACTTTGTGGAATTCCATGCGAATGTAAACTTCCTCGGAGCCATTATCGAACTTCCAGGAGATTTCTATTTGTCTCGACTTGAGGTGCTGAAAAGTGTGCTTCTCATTCTTGATATGCGCTAAAAAAATTAACGAAACAACTTTAAGTTTATTGCAGATCCAATGCTTTAATAGTAGTATTCAGAACCGAGGTAAGTCGGATGGAGCAAGCTTCATTATTAAGAATACAAGTGATATGATATTGGTAACAAGTGGAGTTAGATTGTTTGACACCACAGTTTCTATGACACAGTTGGAGATGTGTGAAAAGATTTGTCATATACAATAAAAATTTTGAAAGCTTTTTGCATAATTTTAGGAGGGGATTCATTAACAATTATTAAGTGGTTGATTGGTTTAGTTTCTTCAGCATTTGGCAATCATCATTTGATGCAAAATTATTTATGTGTGGATGTTTTTGTTTAGTATTTTAAAATAAGATATATTTTTAGAGAAGTCAATCATGCTGTGAATTAGTTGATACCATATGCTGTTGCTCATGCAGAATTTATTTTATGATTGATGATTTCTGATTTTTTTATTCAATTATTAGATTTTTTTTTTTTTGATTTTCAAGATTGTATTTATTGTAGAATGATTTCATAAATTCTGATTAATCCAAAAAAATGAGTAATTTTTTATTGCTAGATTGGCTCGCTTTATTGCTTGCATCCTTATGCATGTTCTGACAGTGGTCAAGCCTTGGGCTGACCTGCATGGAAATTCTGAAAACACCGTTCTGCTTGTTTTGGTAAAAGGGTAGAGCTTGAAACAAACTGAAACTATAAAAAACTACAGCTTGAGAAAACATACATCCGGAGCATCAGCAGACGACATCATTGCAAAAGCAGGGGGGGGGGGGAGTGGATCCGTTGCAGATTAAGCATCTAGTTGCCAAAAACGACTTGCTTATAAACAGCACCACTTCCCATTTATCTAAGATTATACACTGCACAAGAGATCCTGCAACAACACAAATTGCATACTAGACTTAGTAGAGTGGCTCGAACTATGGCTGCATCACCGTGTCTGCATCGTCTCAAGCCAAGTTACTACTATGTGGGATGGCACTAAGACATGACGAATCTGTCTCGAGTTGAATTGGGTGTAACCTAGGTCTTTAGGTTTGTAATCATCCGTTGCCAATCTTGTTTCGATTGCATTGCTCGTTGTACTTTTTTTGGGGAAAAAAAAAAAAGCAAGAAGATCAACAAGTTCTTGATCATCCTGCAGAATGAAACATCGATCCTAGTGTAATAACCCAGATTTAAAAAAAAAAAAAAAAGGAACGGAAGGAGACTCCCGAAGGGAGTCTTCTTCTCCGATGAATCCCAATCGGAGAAGGACTCTAGGCCTCTTAGAACTCTAAGATTCTCTATAAATAAGACTCTCCTCTCCCTCACGAGCCTCCACCGGCGACCATCGAGCCCGATTCCTCTCCCTTTCTCCGTAGAAGCCGCGGCAGACTCTTCTCATGTTCACCGAAAATTGAAGATCGAAGAGGCCACCGGAGTTCAGGTAAGGGTTCAATCTTTCTTCCTCTCCCTCTGCTCTTTCTTCCCATGGTTTTAGACTCCTCGCCGGCCGTCAGGATCGCCGGAAAATCCATGAACAAGAAGATCCCTTGTTTTTCGAAAAAAAAAAAAGAGCTGCCGGCCCTCCGCTGCTGGCCACCGCCGACCGAACCCCATCGCCGGCCGTTGTCAGATCTCCGGCCAAGCCGCCGGAGCCCGAGCCATCGGGGGGGGACCTCACGGTCTTCCTCTGTTTCAGCCAAGGGAGGCCGCGGGAAGAAGAAGAAAAGAAGAAGAAGAAAAAGAAAAGAAAAGAAAAAGGAAAAAGAAAAAGAAAAGAAAAAAGAAAAAGAAAAAGAAAGAAAAAAAAAGAAAAAGAGAAAAAAAATAAAATAAAATAAAAAGAAGAAGAAAAGAGAAAAATTTTCTCTCTCCTCTCTCTACCTTCTCTCTACATTTTCTCTCTCTAGATTCTCTCTCTATTTTCTTTCTAGATCTTTCTCTCTTTTTGTGGATTTTATCTCTCTAGAATCTTTCTACTCTCTCTCTGATTGCATGACAGACCCTAGGATATATTTGAATTAAAAATATGATGATTTAAAATTACTCCAAAATTCGTGTGGTAGATCTGATCCCAGTCCGATCCTATTCGAAATTTGTAACACTTGATTCATTTTGAGTCACCCTGATAGGACCTCTGATGATCTCGATCATGACTACCTCATCGGAAGGATACGAAGATTTATCTCTTCACTTTCTCTCTCTACTTTCTCTCTATAGAATTTTCTCTCTCTTCATAGATTTTCTCTCTCTAAAAGTCTTATGGATCAGTGGAGGATCTAGATACTTAGATAAATTCTAATTTTGATTAATCCTAAGAGAGGTCCTCGATCTGTGTTATTAGGATCGATTATCGGTAATTTTCTCCATATATGATCTTTATATTTGATCAGGATTATGAAGAGATGATTGTCTGCAAATGATATCGAGTGGAATATTTTATTAAAGAATTCATAAATCAAAGAAGAACATTGATTTTTGTGCTTGGATCAGTCACCGGTAAAGGTAAGAATCTCTGTACATGATCATCATTATATATGTTATTTTACCGTTGGTTTTATCTCCTTGATTTTGCAACGTTGGATTTGAGATCGATGAATTTGTTATATCTGAGATATTGTTATTTATTTATATGATTTTGAGCATGAGTATGCTATATCAATACATATGTATCAGCGATTGATGGCATGATTATGTGTATGACATATTTATTTCATTGCAAAAGATGAATTGATTAATGAAGTTAAATATCATAATTTCATGAATATGAAAAGAAAGAGAATTATGGTTTGGACTGGCCTTGTCATGTGGAATAGCCTGCCAGGAGCTTATGCCTGGGTCAGCCCCCACAGGCTTATATGTGGAAGAATATGATCCGAGAAAGATCATGAAGAATCTGATCCGAGAAAGATCATGAATGATTTGATCCGAGAAAGATCATGGCCACTTTGATCTGAGAAAGATCATGAATATTTCGATCCGAGGAAGATCACAGAAATCGATCCGAATAAAAGATCGTCGCATGATCCTGGTAGTCCAAAGCCAAAGCCAAAGCCAAAGCCAAAAAGAAAGGATTAAAGATGATGTGATAATAGAAGAAAATAGAAAGATAAGACATGAAACAATCGTTGAATAAAATTGTTTCACTTATTAACATATGATAATGCATCTCTTTTGATAAAACAGATAATCTACAAATGTTTGCAGTATTTTGGACAGTGAACATCGACTTTTATGTATTATTGTTTATTTTTATTTTCAGATTATATTATTATATTGGTGTGATATGAAAATTCTTACTCGGCTGTAAAGCTCATACCCCTTTATCTTTCTTTTCTTCTCAGAGATACAGGACGTTCATGATTGGCTGTGGCTTAGATTTATGGGTGAGCAGATGGACAGATAGAGTGTCATAGTACCTGATTAGAGGATTGAAGAAATTTAAATTGTAATTATGCAAGATTTTATGAATTATTATTGAAATTAAAAATTATGGTTGATAAGGTTGTAATGATTTAATTTGGCCTTGCATATTCTTTAGGACTTGCTCTAAGGAGTATGCGGCCATCACGTATCCGACCCGAGTGTTGGGTTCGGGGCGTGACAGAATGGTATCAGAGCTTAGGATATGATCATTAGGGATTATGATATAAGTGATTAGGATATTACAGAGTAATATCAGAGCTTAGATTATGATCATTGGAGATTACGATATAAATGATTAGGATGTGATAGAATAATATCAAAGCTTAGGTTTAAGATAACTAGAGATTATGAAGAGATATTAAAACTTTATGTAAGATCAGTAGGATGTGACAGAGTGGCATCTGAGCTTAGAGCTTAGGTTACGTTTATTTGGAGACAATGATACAAGTAATTAGGATATGACAGAAAGTTTAGGGTCACTAAGGATTGTCATATAAGTGATATCAAAACTTTGGGATTATAATCAATAGAGTATGATTGATAAAATCAGAGTTTAAGATTATGATTATTAGAGGTATGATAGAATGATATTACAATTTAGGTTATGATCATTAGAGAATATGATTTAAGTGGTATTTAAGCTTAAGATTATAATTATTGAAATTATGACTTTAGTGATATTTAAATTTAGGTTATGATCATAAGAAACATGATAGACATAAAACAAACGATCCGATAATTAGATTTCAAGTCAATAGATATTAAGATGAAATTTATGTATAAGTGGCATATGATATCTATAATAGAATTGATGAGTTATATCTTAGATTTCAATTAGTAAGGTTGACCTAAGTATGAAAAGAGTTGACCTTGGAATAAAGTGGGAGGTATTGATAAGTTATGTTGAGTATACTAGATAATTTTGGAATGTAAAACTTATATGATTGAAGATAATGATATATTTTTTTTTTATTTCGATGATAATTATCTAATGCATTATGAATTTTGGATTTATCAAAAGAAAGTTAATTAGGGTATGGTCTAAGAAGAAATTACATCATATGAGAGAGAAATATTTTTGAACATTGAACCCATAAGAGGTCACATATAAAACTCAATCTTAGATGAAAAAAAATATATATATATATATACTTAAATTTTATTATGAGAATATGAGATACACATCTTGGTGAAATTTTTGGTTACTCAAAATATCATATTCTGAATATGATTCCTTGATCTTTCAAGTTGCATTGAATTTCAAGTCAATAGTTTATTTTTTTTTAAGTGGATCAAAAGTCTTTTGATATTGTTGTTAAATTAAAGAAAAAAAATTATTTTGTCAGAGTATGATATACAGGTTATGATGAAATCCTTAATAATTCGTATTACTATCTTTGGATTAGATTTTTTTAAATTTTTTTTTGTGATTGTTGAAGATGGTGAAGTGTATTAATTATTCAAGTCAAGTTTGGATTTTTTTTAAATTGAACTAAGACATCTTGTTAGTGTTAAATTTTGAATGACTTATAAAAGGGATAAAATTTTGTATGGATTTATTGATTAATATTAAGGGTTATGATGAACGGAGCTCTATAAGAAATAATCAAAATGATTCTACTTAAGGATGTTGGCTTGAGTTCTTTTAGTTGTCAAGTTAGAATTAATTCTTTCAAAAAGGAAGATTGATTTAGAAATTATCTGAATGATTGTAAGATAAATCTAAGGTTAACTCCAATTAATTCTAGATATGTCGGATTTTTGAAGAGTGATGAAACTTATGCAATGATTTCAAATATAGGAAGTGGATCAAGATTTAATTTTTATATGCTATACCCAAAGGTAGTAAAGATAAAGAAACTTAAATTTTGCCCTAAGTCTTATATGAAATTTGAAGGTTGGATCTATCCTGGATTGATCTAATATATAAGGATATTTTTATCTTTGATAGACTTATATAATTTGGTAAGTTGAGATTAGAGTGCGCAGCAAAAGCGTGATGGTCTGAATTGATTAGAAATATTAATCCTTTAAATCAAAAGTTATGATGGAATACATTAGTTGCAAATAAGGAAGGATTTTATTGGTAATGAAAGGATGCTATAAATTTTGATCTAATCTGATCATAGCCTGATAATTTTTGTCAGTAGGTTGCTTCGTTGTAGATAAGGTCAAAAAATTTTAGATATCTCAAGTTTATTAACAGCTTGATAGTTATAATATTAGTTCAAACTTAGAATGTGCTGATATACATCTCATATTTTTAAAAAAAATTTAATCTTATTACTTAAACTGACGTAGAAGATTGAGATTTTTCTTAAGATGAGAGTCTATATATAAAATTTGTTGGAAGATCAAGTGAAGAAAGAAATCGATGATTGTGAAGAGTGCCCGATGTTTGACCTTTATTTATTTTTCTATCAAGGATAGTCTGAGATAATTATGAATTGCGAGTGAAATGTATTAGATAAATAATGGTAGTATATTAATACAAGTCCAAAATGTTACAGTTCTTCAAAAAGTTGAGAAATCAATAAGAAGGGATGAGTTTGAGATTTCAAATAATTTTTGTTATAACAAGATCATGAGAAATAAATAATATATATGACATTATCATAAGCTTGAGAATGACATGAAGAATGTATACTTTGAAATAGGTATCTCGAACAACATAACTTAATTTCGAGGATGAAATTATTTTAAGGAGGGGAGAATGTAATAACCCAGATTAAAAAAAAAAAAAAAAGGGGGACGGAAGGAGACTCCCGAAGGGAGTCTTCTTCTCCGATGAATCCCGATCAGAGAAGGACTCTAGGCCTCTTAGAACTTTAGGATTCTCTATAAATAAGACTCTCCTCTCCCTCACGAGCCTCCACCGGCGACCATCGAGCCCGATTCCTCTCCTTTTCTCTGTAGAAGCCGCGGCAGCCTCTTCTCATGTTCACCGAAAATTGAAGGTCGAAGAGGCCATCGGAGTTCAGGTAAGGGTTCAATTTTTCTCTCTCCCTCTTCTCTTTCTTCCCACGATTTTAGACTCCTCGCCGGCTGTCAGGATCATCGAAAAATTTATGAACAAGAAGATCTCCTATTTTTCAAAAAAAAAAAAGAGCTGCCGGCCGTCCGCTCTGGCCACCACCGGCCGAACCCCATCGTCGGCCGTTGTCGAATCTCCGACCAAGCCACCGGAGCCCGTGCCACCGGGGGGGACCTCACGGTCTTCCCCTGTTTCAGCCAAGGGAGGCCGCGGGAAGAAGAAGAAAAGAAGAAGAAGAAAAAGGAAAGAAAAGAAAAAGGAAAAAGAAAAAGAAAAGAAAAGGGAAAAGAAAAAGAAAGAAAAAAAAAGAAAAAAAGAAAAAGAAAAATAAAATAAAATAAAAAGAAGAAGAAGAGAGAAAAATTTTCTCTCTCCTCTCTCTACCTTCTCTCTATATTTTCTCTCTCTAGATTCTCTCTCTATTTTCTCTCTCTAGATCTTTCTCTCTTTTTGTGGATTTTATCTCTCTAGAATCTTTCTACTCTCTCTCTGATTGCATCACATATCCTAGGATATATTTGAATTAAAAATATGATGATTTGAAATTGCTCCGAAATTCGTGCGGTAGATCTGATCCCAATCCGATTCTATTCGAAATTTGTAACACTTGATTCATTTTGAGTCACCCTGATAGGACCTCTGATGATCTCAATCATGACTGCCTCATCGAAAGGATATGAAAGTTTCTCTCTTCACTTTCTCTCTCTACTTTCTCTCTCTAGAATTTTCTCTCTCTTCATGGATTTTCTCTCTCTAAAAGTCTTATGGATCATTGGAGGATCTAGATACTTAGATAAATCTTAATTTTGATTAATCCTAAGAGAGGTCCTCGATCTGTGTTATTAGAATCGATTATCGATAATTTTCTCCATATATGATCTTTATATTTGATCAGGGTTATGAACAGATGATTGTCTGCAAATGATATCGAGTGAAATATTTTATTAAAAAATTTATAAATCAAAGAAGAACATTGATTTTTGTGCTTGGATCAGTCACCGGTAAAGGTAAGAATCTCTGTACATGATCATCATTATATATGTTATTTTACCGTTGGTTTTATCTCCTTGATTTTACAACGTTGGATTTGAGATCGATGAATTTGTTATATCTGAGACATTGTTATTTATTTATGTGATTTTGAGCATGAGTATGCTATATCAATATATATGTATCGGCGATTGATGGCATTATTATGTGTATGACATATTTATTGCACTGCAAAAGATGAATTGATTAATGAAGTTAAATATCATAATTTCATGAATATGAAAAGAAAGAGAATTATGGTTTGGACTGGCCTTGTCATGTGGAATAGCCTGCCAGGAGCTTATGCCTGGGACAGCCCCCACAGGCTTATATGTGGAAGAATATGATCCGAGAAAGATCATGAAGAATCTGATCCGAGAAAGATCATGAATGATTTGATTCGAGAAAGATCATGGCCACTTTGATCCGAGAAAGATCATAAATATTTCGATCTGAGGAAGATCATAAAAATCGATCCGAATAAAATATCGTCGCATGATCTTGGTAGTCCAAAGCCAAAGCCAAAGCCAAAAAGAAAGGATTAAAGATGATGTGATAATAGAAGAAAATAGAAAGATAAGATATGAAACAATCGTTGAATAAAATTATTTCACTTATTAACATATGATAATGCATCTCTTTTGATAAAACAGATAATCTATAAATGTTTGCAGTATTTTGGACAGTGAACATCAACTTTTATGTGTTATTGCTTATTTTTATTTTCAGATTATATTATTATGTTGGTGTGATATGAAAATTCTTACTGGGCTGTAAAGCTCACACCCTTTATCTTTCTTTTCTTCTCAGAGTTACAGGACGTTCATGATTGGCTGTGGCTTAGATTTATGGGTGAGCAGATGGACAGATAGAGTGTTATAGTACCTGATCAGAGGATTGAAGAAATTTAAATTGTAGTTATGCAAGGTTTTATGAATTATTATTGAAATTAAAAATTATGGTTGATAAGGTTGTAATGATTTAATTTGGCCTTGCATATTCTTTAGGGCTTGCTCTAAGGAGTGTGCGGCCATCACGTATCCGACCCGAGTGTTGGATTCAGGGCGTGACAGAATGGTATCAGAGCTTAGGATATGATCATTAGGGATTATGATATAAGTGATTAGAATATTACAGAGTAATATCAGAGCTTAGATTATGATCATTGGAGATTACGATATAAATGATTAGGATGTGATAGAATAATATCAAAACTTAGGTTTAAGATCACTAGAGATTATGAAGAGATATTAAAACTTTATGTAAGATCAGTAGGATGTGACAGAGTGGCATTTGAGCTTAGAGCTTAGGTTACGTTTATTTGGAGATAATGATACAAGTAATTAGAATATGACAGAAAGTTTAGGGTTACTAAGGATTGTCATATAAGTGATATCAAAACTTTGAGATTATAATCAATAGAGTATGATTGATAAAATCAGAGTTTAAGATTATGATTATTAAAGGTATGATAGAATAATATTACAATTTAGGTTATGATCATTAGAGAATATGATTTAAGTGGTATTTAAGTTTAAGATTATAATTATTGAAATTATGACTTTAGTGATATTTAAACTTAGGTTATGATCATAAGGAACATGATAGACATAAAACAAACGATCCGGTAATTAGATTTCGAGTCAATAGATATTAAGATGAAATTTATGTATAAGTGGCATATGATATCTATAATAGAATTGATGAGTTATATCTTAGATTTTAATTAGTAAGGTTGACCTAAGTATGAAAAGAGTTGATCTTGGAATAAAGTGGGAGGTATTGATAAGTTATGTTGAGTATACTAGATGATTTTGGAATGTAAAACTTATATGATTGAAGATCATGATATTTTTTTTTTATTTCGATGATAATTGTCTAATGCATTATGAATTTTGGATTTATCCAAAGAAAGTTAATTAGGACATGGTCTAAGAAGAAATTACATCATATGAGAGAGAAATATTTTTGAACACTGAACCCATAAGAGGTCACATATAAAACTCAATCTTAGATGAAAAAATATATATATATATATATACACTTAAGTTTTATTATGAGAATATGAGATACACATCTTGGTGAAATTTTTGATTACTCAAAATATCATATTGTGAATATGATTTCTTGATCTTTCAAGTTGCATTGAATTTTAAGTCAATAGTTTATTTTTTTTTAAGTGGATCAAATGTCTTTTGATATTGTTGTTAAATTAAAGAAGAAAATTTATTTTGTCAGAGTATGATATACAGGTTATGATGAAATCCTTAATAATTCGTATTACTATCTTTGGATTAGATTTTTTTTTAATTTTTCTTGTGATTGTTGAAGATGGTGAAGTGTATTAATTATTCAAGTCAAGTTTGAATTTTTTTTAAATTGAACTAAGACATCTTGTTAGTGTTAAATTTTGAATGACTTATATAAGGGACAAAATTTTGTATGGATTTATTGATTAATATTAAGGGTTATGATGAACGGAGCTCTATAAGAAATAATCAAGATAATTCTACTTAAGGATGTTGGCTTGAGTTCTTTTAGTTGTCAAGTTAGAATTAATTCTTTTAAAAAGGAAGATTGATTTAGAAATTATCTGAATGATTGTAAGATAAATCTAAGGTTAACTCCAATTAATTTTAGACATGTCGGATATTTGAAGAGTGATGAAACTTATTCAATGATTTCAAATATAGGAAGTGGATCAAGATTTAATTTTTATATGCTATACCCAAAGGTAGTAAAGATAAAGAAACTTAAATTTTGTCCTAAGTCTTATATGAAATTTAAAGGTTGGATCTATCCTGGATTGATCTAACATATAAGGATATTTTTATCTTTGATAGACTTATATAATTTGGTAAGTTGAGATCAGAGTGCGCAGTAAAAACGTGATGGTCTGAATTGATTAGAAATATTAATCCTTTAAATCAAAAGTTATGATGGAATACATTAGTTGCAAATAAGAAAGGATTTTATTGATAATGAAAGGATGCTATAAATTTTGATCTAATCTGATCATAGCCTGATAATTTTTGTCAGTAGGTTGCTTCGTTGTAGATAAGGTCAAGAAATTTTAGATATCTCAAGTTTATTAACAGCTTGATAGTTCTAATATTAGTTCAAACTTAGAATGTCTTGATATACATCTCATATTTTAAAAAAAAATTTAATATTGTTACTTAAACTGACATAGAAAATTGAGATTTTTCTTAAGATGAGAGTCTATATATAAAATTTATTGGAAGATCAAGTGAAGAAAGAAATCGATGATTGTGAAGAGTGCCCGATGTTTGACTTTTATTTATTTTTCTATCAAGGGTAGTCTGAGATAATTATGAATTTTGAGTGAAATATATTAGATAAATAATGGTAGTATTTTAATACAAGTCCAAAATGTTACAGTTCTTCAAAAAGTTGAGAAATCAATAAGAAGGGATGAGTTTGAGATTTCAAGTAATTTTTGTTATAACAAGATCATGAGAAATAAATAATATATATGACATTATCGTAAGCTTGAGAATGACATGAAGAATGTATACTTTGAAATAGGTATCTCGAACAACATAACTTAATTTCGAGGATGAAATTATTTTAAGGAGGGGAGAATGTAATAACCCAGATTTAAAAAAAAAAAGGGGACGGAAGGAGACTCCCGAAGGGAGTCTTCTTCTCCGATGAATCCCGATTGGAGAAGGACTCTAGGCCTCTTAGAACTCTAGGATTCTCTATAAATAAGACTCTCCTCTCCCTCACGAGTCTCCACCGGCGACCATCGAGCCCGATTCCTCTCTTTTTCTCCGTAGAAGCCGCGGCAGCCTCTTCTCATGTTCACCGGAAATTGAAGGTCGAAGAGGCCATCGAAGTTCAGGTAAGGGTTCAATCTTTCTTCCTCTCCCTCTTCTCTTTCTTTCCATGATTTTAGACTCCTCGCCGGCCGTCAGGATCATCGGAAAATCCATGAACATGAAGATCCCTTGTTTTTCGAAAAAAAAAAAGAGCTGCCGGCCGTCCGCTGCTGGCCACCGCCAGCCGAACCCCATCACCGGCCGTTGTCGGATCTCCGACCAAGCTGCCAGAGCCTGATCCATCGGGGGGGGATACCTCGCGGTCTTCCCCTGTTTCAGCCAAGGGAGGCCGCGGGAAGAAGAAGAAAAGAAGAAGAAGAAGAAAAAGGAAAGAAAAGAAAAAGGAAAAAGAAAAAGAAAAGAAAAAAGAAAAAGAAAAAGAAAGAAAAAAAAAAAGAAAAAGAGAAAAAAAAATAAAAAAAAATAAAATAAAAAGAAGAAGAAGAGAGAAAAATTTTCTCTCTCCTCTCTCTTCTTTCTCTCTACATTTTCTCTCTCTAGATTCTCTCTCTATTTTCTCTCTCTAGATCTTTCTCTCTTTTTGTGGATTTTATCTCTCTAGAATCTTTCTACTCTCTCTCTGATTGCATGACAGACCCTAGGATATATTTGAATTAAAAATATGATGATTTGAAATTACTCCGAAATTTATGCGGTAGATCTGATCCCAGTCCGATCCTATTCGAAATTTGTAACACTTGATTCATTTTGAGTCATGCTGATAGGACCTCTGATGATCTCAATCATGACTGCCTCATCGAAAGGATATGAAGGTTTCTCTCTCCACTTTCTCTCTCTATTTTTTTTACTAGAATTTTCTCTCTCTAAAAGTCTTATGGATCAGTGGAGGATCTAAATACTTAGATAAATTCTAATTTTGATTAATCCTAAGAGACGTCCTCGATCTGTGTTATTAGGATCGATTATCGATAATTTTCTCCATATATGATCTTTATATTTGATCAGGGTTATGAAGAGATGATTGTCTGCAAATGATATCGAGTGGAATATTTTGTTAAAGAATTTATAAATCAAAAAAGAACATTGATTTTTGTGCTTGGATCAGTCACCGATAAAGGTAAGAATCTCTGTACATGATCATCATTATATATGTTATTGTACCGTTGATTTTATCTCCTTGATTTTGCAACGTTGGATTTGAGATCGATGAATTTGTTATATCTGAGACATTGTTATTTATTTATGTGATTTTGAACATGAGTATGCTATATCAATACATATGTATCAGCGATTGATGGCATGATTATGTGTATGACATATTTATTTTACTGCAAAAGATGAATTGATTAATGAAGTTAAATATCATAATTTCATGAATATGAAAAGAAAGAGAATTATGGTTTGGACTGGCCTTGTCATGTGGAATAGGCTGCCAGGAGCTTATACCTGGGACAGCCCTCACAGGCTTATATGTGGAAGAATATGATCCGAGAAAGATCATGAAGAATCGGATCCGAGAAAGATCATGAATGATTTGATCCGAGAAAGATCATGGCCACTTTGATCCGAGAAAGATCATGAATATTTTGATCCGAGGAAGATCACAGAAATCGATCCGAATAAAAGATCGTCGCATGATCCTGGTAGTCCAAAGCCAAAGCCAAAGCCAAAGCCAAAGCCAAAAAGAAAGGATTAAAGATGATGTGATAATAGAAGAAAATAGAAAGATAATTCATGAAACAATCGTTGAATAAAATTGTTTCACTTATTAACATATGATAATGCATCTCTTTTGATAAAATAGATAATTTATAAATATTTGCAGTATTTTGGACAGTGAACATCGACTTTTATGTGTTATTGCTTATTTTTATTTTCAGATTATATTATTATATTGGTGTGATATGAAAATTTTTACTGGGCTGTAAAGCTCACACCTTTTTATCTTTCTTTTCTTCTCAGAGATACAGGACGTTCATGATTGGCTGTGGCTTAGATTTATGGGTGAGCAGATGGACAAATAGAGTGTCATAGTACCTGATCAGAGGATTGAAGAAATTTAAATTATAATTATGTAAGATTTTATGAATTATTATTGAAATTAAAAATTATGGTTGATAAGGTTGTAATGATTTAATTTGGCCTTGCATATTCTTTAGGGCTTGCTCTAAGGAGTGTGCGGTCATCACGTATCCGATCCGGGTGTTGGATTCGGGGCGTGATACCTAGAATAGCAAATTAAATTATATTCGTTGAAAAATCCAAAATGATATGAAGACATCATGTGTTTGCCCAATTATGTCATTTCCTTGTGAATTTTGATATGTAGTTTTTGTACATGATTCTCTAGGTACGTAGAAATACAAATTCATTTACCAACATAAACTATATTACTAAAGGCTTACCATATTGGTGAATCGAACTAGTTTAGATGCCGTTAAGTGCTAAGAGAAATTCTTTGTGTACCGTAGATGGTATAGAAAATTCAACATGGAGCACACCGTCTTGTCTGATTGATCGACATAGCCATCTTTTTCCAATGCATATTTAATGCTAGTTTATCGATTTTTTCGTTTAAAAATTTTGTATGACGAAAATATTTTTTTTAAAAATTATGATATCCATTCTTAAAATTATGACATTCTTTCACAAAAATTATAACATCTCTGTAGAAAATATTAAACTGAAGTAGGATGTCATAATTTTTATGAAAAGATATCATAATTTTAAAAAAAATATATCATAATATTGTTTTCGTATATATTTATTATCTTTTTTTCTCCATGCAGCAGTATTATGATATCTCTTTTTAAAAATTATGACATCCTTTCATAAAAATTATGAGACCCCACTTCAGTTTAGCATTTTTTAAAGAGGTATCATAAGTGGGGTGTCATAATTTTTATGAAGGGGTGTTATAATTTTTAAGAAAATCATAATTTTTAAGAAGAATATTTTGATCATATAAAATTTTTAAATAAAAAAATCGATCTGCTGGTATTAAATGCGCATTGAGAAGCAATGGTTATATGGACCAATCAGATAAGATGGTATGCTCTACGTTGGATTTTCTATACTGTCTACGGCGCACAAAAAATTTCTATAAGTTCTAACCGTGGATTGGGCCCTAACTCAATCAAGTGTGACGAGGTCACCTTCAGCTCGCATGTCAATCATCCGGTCCGGTCTATCGTGGTCCCGGCCGAACCGACACCCCCAGTTGAGGTCTTCCGGGATCAAAGGGATGAGGGACCACCATACCGTCACCACAGGTGATGACACGACGCAGTCAAGGAAGCATCGAGTAGCCTGTGATGTGTGCGCTCGTGTGGGATGACGAGCCCCGTGAGGACACCCCATGTGCTGACAGTCCCAATGAACCGTTCAGACCGTCGAGGGTTCACACGGGACCACACGTGCCGTGCACGCCTCCACCAGAGGTTGCAAGCGTGCCACATGGTATCTGCGATTTTCCCGCGCGTCCTGTCTGCCCATGTTATCCGAATTACCGCATACCAGTGGTTTGTAATTGCGTTAGCAAAGCTTCCCTTCGTTCCTTCTTTTTCCATCCACCGAATCCTAATTCGGTCGTCTTGCTTTGTATTGGAATGCAAGGAACAGACCATGTTAAGTAGGGTCTTGTACAGTTCTATAACTTGTCTGACATGGGGTGATGCACCTAAAGTCCCATGCAGCGCAGCAGTTTTAAAGCTGTTTGTCATTTGCGGGATTCAATCTGTTACAATTAACATTTAGTAGATGTTACGATTAAAAATAAACTATCAGAGTTGATCTTGTTATTAAAGTTAGTACGCTATGATTTATTATGTGATGTGGTTTGGATTGTCAGCTAGCGGCCGTTATCGGACAAGGCAGTTAGCCAACTTGCTAATTTGAGCATGTTAGACGACCACACGCAATGAGTCATGTGTCTTCAATTAAAAAAATATTTAAGATAGTTAAAATTTATTAAACAAAATATAATTCATTCTATATGTTAAATGTACAGCTATTGCATAACTAGATAGTTATTGTCCTGCCTACGAATGTATGCCTCGTGTAATTAAATCCCTTCATTAATGTGCACTTCCGCTTTCCTAGTAACAGACACCAATCCTCATTCTATACAAAATAATCTTGGAGAACTTCTAGATATACTCATATTTATATTTACACTGTGCTACCCTTGTTTATTCTACTCATAATTTTCTCGAATATCTACTATTCCCAAAAGCTTGGTCAGATTTGAACATCAAAAAGTTCCCTGTCAGATCAAATCCGGCGGTAACTCTTGGTCCTCACTTTGTTATTTGTAGATCGGATTTTCAACTTCAAGCATGGCACTTCGTTCGTGCAGGCACTACCCAAGCCAGCTCGTTCAATCCTGTCAAGCTGGATTTTTGAGACTTGAGTATCGATTGGCTGAACTAGCAATTTTTAAATATTTTTTCAAAAATATTTTCTAGTGATACACGATGAACAACTTCATGCCACACATGTGCACGTGCCATGTCTGCTTTTTAATTCATTTTTTTTACATTCTCATCGCCATAAGAAAGAATGAGAGTACAAGAAAATATCCATGATAATGATCTAGATTTAGGTTTTGGCAAGATCCAAAATGACTAATAAGAGGGCATGGACCACAATTTATTTGCGTTCCCAATCATCCAACGGAATATGCCCAACCTTTGCCAAGAACAAATTTTTAAACAAACTCCCATGCCTCGGTCCAAAAAGTCCATTAGTTTGCTATGATAACTCACATGCATTGCCTGGTAGTATATACAATAGATGACATAGTCTATGATGTGAAGCGATTGAAGAAGTGGGGCTAACACAGAGAGAGTCCAAGGCGTAGTGCGACCTCAATCCTTACGGCTCCTATACTATAGGGGAAGAGAGATGGGGATGGAGATATCATATAGATCTCACGTACGATTACGTGAAAAATTTGTGAACCTTTGGTTGCACTAGCACGTCTAATGGAAGTGGGGCTCTTCTTATCGTTATTTCATGGACGAGCAAAAACCAACAACGATTGCGATAAGCCGAACGTCCAACGGCGCATGTTGGCACATTGCTATGGGCTCCATGGTCTACATCTTGCGCGCGAAGCATAAACTCGTTGTCACCACTAAATTTGGATTTCTTTTTGCAGTATTCCTCTTTAAGTAGAGAGTGCATTTGATCTGTAGATTTGTTTACTTAAGATTTAGAAAAAAAAAAAAGGAAAAATAGTCTATTGAAATATAAGCGTAAATGCGTGAAATCATTTAAAACAACGAGATCGATCCTGACTGTAAAAGATTCCTATAGTACAAATAGAAAATGAAAAGAAGGAATAGTCCTATCTCATATTTGATGCATTAATTCACCCATAATCGTGTCCTTGGAAAGATCGGATAACTAGGGACCAAGACTTCGATGGCATTAGCTACTCCTAGGTGACCGTTACTTTAGTGAAGTATAATGAACTGGGTAATAATCAGAGAACTTTGCAACAAGTTGCTACTCGCTAACATGACAGTTCACGGTTCTCTCTTACGTGAAGCTTGAATAAGTATTGAGAATGACATAAGACGAAAAAATTATTCCTCTGTGCTTCTGCCCAAGTCTGGTGAGGGTTTGATTGATTCATCCAAATTCAAATGATAAAGAAGAAGTTATGTAGTCCGAGAGATTAGAGATTCTTTTTGACCGTTTGAGAGATTGACACATTCAGGGGGATGTGGGACTTCTGCATCAGACTTATGGCAAAGTTTTCTGTTTATGCTTCCAGTTGCATACTGCACCATAGAAGCCTTTGAATGATGATCATAGAAGCTTCTTTTAACATCAATTAACATCGAACTAAAACTTGATACATATGGAATCAGATAAAAGATGACCTTCCTTAGGCTTGTCTCCTACCTAAATGTACCCAAAAAATGATAATTGATACATACATTCCATGCTTAAAAGAAAGAAAATACCGGTAGCAAAGTTTAGTGGGATAATTTATGCAAGGTCAATATTGGATGCATCTACTCAAACTTGATCAAGCAGAATAATTAAATTAAGGCATTATTACAACTATGAAAGGAGGAAAATAAAGGAATCACCTAAGACTGCCCCGTCCTTGGGACTTCATGATTTTAGCAGTGTAAAACTGACACAGTACAATTTATCTTGGTAATATATTACAAACCAAAAAAGTTGCCCAAAACAACAATTGGATAAGAATTTTAAGGTGCATGTATCACTTGAGGAAAAAAAAGACCTTAAAATTTTTGTGTGAATGTGACAAGAAAAATGACTTAAGAAGCTCAGATAAGGCTAGTAAAACGGTGCAAATGGTGAGTTGGATCAAAGTAAGTACTGAGCTGAACTTATTTAACAAATAAAGGTTAAAAACTATTACTTTATGAAAGTGAAGGATACCCTACACTAGCATACTTCGAGAAGCTCCATGGACCAAAGGAGATCTAATTCCAACCAGACATAAAGTGCAAAAGATAAGGGCCAAAGTCCAAATGCCGCTCAAGAAAAATAGAGGACCCTATCAACTCCTGGATCGGGGTTGTATCTTTCACGCGAAAGAACAATTCACCTTCCTTTACGTGAATCCACCGTTGGATCACCCAGCGAGCAGCTCTCAAAGGGCTCCAAACTCATCATGCATCCATTTGCGCAGATCTGAAAGAGATCAGTGGATAATCCAACGGTGGATCCTCGCAAAGGTCGCTGTATCCTACTTTCGTCCGAAAGGTACAGCCCCGACCGGACCCCTCCCTCCAACTACCCCAGGAGCCACATTTACCGGTCTGAGAAACGAGACCGGGAAACTTCATGCAGAAGAAATGTGTGGTCAGTGAAACGCATCTGGATAAATTCTTTCCGGAAACGCGTTTCCTCCTTCAATCCCGGCAGTTGTTTGTGGGGTCCGCTCTGCGAGCTCAACTACCTCGTTGTCACGTCGGTGGCGAGCAGTTACGTTGCCGTCGCCATGACAGCACGGGCGCAAGCCATTATACCGGGGTCGTGCCGGTCACAGTCGGTAACTTTTCCGAGAAAAATTAAATTTAAAATATCGGTTTCGGGTTTTCGGCGGGAAGGCGTTGATTGCGGTTTTATTTCCCGGCAGATGCTTGGCTCCTTTTGACTGGACTCGCCACTCCCATCGAGGTTCTCTTTATTTATTTTCCCCCTTTTCAGTGGTTCCAGTTTCTTAACCATACTAATGGTATTGCCATCATCTTCCTTACATGTAGCAGAATCAAGTTCTCATGGAAATTTTTATGGAGATCCGGAGCAAATCTAAGTAAGTTTGTCGGTGGGTCTTTTTGTCTATACCAATCTCTCCTGATTGGTTGGAAATTTACGAGACGGGGGGGACTGGTGTGTGTCGGCTTGTCGATTTGCATCTCTGCTTTTAATTTAATTTAATTTATCTAGAGAGAACTAGACTACGTGTTCCATTTTTATTGGCTGTTATGTGAAGTCTGATCGGAAAGATTTCCAGATGATTGGTGGATATTTGATAATCTATCCCGTAGGGAGTCATTGAGCCTGTGGAAAACTGAGTGGGTTCATGCAGGGAAGGGCCGAAAGATTTGGTAGATATATTCTTCTTTATGAGACGAAAATATAAATTTTGGCTCTGCAATGTGAATGTTTTAACTGGCGACGCCAGCACCATTTACTGTTCTAGGCTGCCGTCTGGTAGGTCACGTTAGCCATAATAAATGGGATTTTCTTTATCACAGGTGCACCAATTTGAGGATGACATTGATGTTTCTCTTTGAGAATTCATTCTCCATTGACAAATTTATGTAAGAGGTGACAAAGAATAAATCTTTAAAGGCCATATCACTCATGATATTCAAAAAGCAAAAGATATTCATAAGAATGGACCAATTGGAAATCAAAAGCAAGATAGAGAAGTAGAAAGAACAGACATAATTAGCATTTCTATTTTTAATTGAGGCAATTCAAAGCAAAAAGCAGTGGAGTGGTCCAAAGACGGTTAGAGGTCTAAAGCATGCCAATAAGTGATTTTCAAGTGATATTATTAACAGCAATAAATTTCCTTCAAAAACTATTAATAGCAATAAATATTATTTGTGCAACTAAACCCAAATCTAGAAGTTGGTTCAGTAGAGAATCTTAAACACTGTTTGGATGCCCGAAGCTTTCGTTGGCCGGATAAAATCTTCGTATAATGACCTATAATTTTGTCGGCACATTTCAATTCAATTGGTGCAGGTGGGAAAGCTCAAAATACAATCAGTTTCGATGTTTGTAAATAACCGAAATCATGTTACGGGAGAGATGTCAGTCCTAAACATCAAGAATCAACTATCGTTGGCGGCCCCAAACTATATAAACTATTCTTATCAAAAAAAAAAAAAAAACCTCTATAAATTACGTCTCTTTTCGTACGCTGTAAAAATTCAAAGTCTTCCCTGAAGATCTTGTCGGTCTACTGAAATCTTTTAGTATCCAAACAAGTCTTTAAGGGTATCATTGTCCATAAGAAAATTGCAAACATGATGCGAAAACAAGAAGAAGAAGTAAAAGAAAAAGAGCAAGAGATCAAGTACTTTAGTTGAAATAATCATCTAAAGAAAGTCATACCATGCACCAATCTCACATGGTAACCACTCCCAATCCGGAGAAAAAGTATCCGGGAAACCATGGTTAGCATTAATACCTTACTTGATAGGGAGGAAAAAAAAAAGTACACCACTGCACCCATGGCTAAAGAAAGCATTCAGTAGAATAAGAAATAAAAGGAAAACATGAAAGAAGAGGCTGGAGCCAAGATAGTCCGTTAAGAACGCTTGTGAAAGGCGAGAAACAATGAATAGCCGCAAAGGTCATGTGCAGCCCATGTGAGCTTTCCG
Source organism: Elaeis guineensis (assembly GCF_000442705.2). Classification (NCBI taxonomy): domain Eukaryota; kingdom Viridiplantae; phylum Streptophyta; class Magnoliopsida; order Arecales; family Arecaceae; genus Elaeis; species Elaeis guineensis. Next base: position 115,311,722 of record NC_025995.2, read on the forward strand.
GATCCGCAGATGCCACGTATCTAAAGCTGCCAATAGTTGGGCCCTACCGTTTTACTTTAATCTAAAGGAATTACGCCGTTTTACTCTCAGTTTTGCGCTGCAACTCTGGCTCGTTTAATTAAAAGGCATTTAAGGTATTTGACTGCTAGGAAAATTAACTTGAAGGAGAAACTTGGGAGGAGACCCGGCCGCTCTGTAACCCGGCGCGGAATACGGCTTAACAAATAACAAGGGATCCGGGGCGATGATGGCGGAGACAATGGCGGGTTCTCTGTTCCACTGTCCGCCGAAATCTCCACTCCCACCCTAATTTTAGCTTCGTGAAGGAAAAATTAGAGTCAAGTGCACGAAAATCGATGACTGATCTCCCCGGTTTTTTGCACCACATGCCACGTGATGTTTTAACTCTATGAATATAATATACTCCTAAGAACTTCTTTCTTTGTTTGTCATAAGCGTCTCAAAAAAAAGGTAATTAGCCATATCTTATCTCTTGTGGATTTGGGACTGTAAGGCGTAAGCTTGGTCATTGGAATCAAAGTAGACTGCGGTGGGGTCTTGTCTCTTGAGCAAGCGAACCAAAGTTTGGTTTTGACCACGTCCACGGGACAGTAGTCAGTAGGTAAGGTGAGATTGCGTCGAGGAATTCTTATCTACCATTACCTTTTCTTTTTTTTTTTCTTGGTTAAATTCTCTACCACTACCTTAATGCAGTGCGTTTATACCAATAGTCAACGTTCTGTTATATTTATGGCCAATGGTTTCCTATTCACATAAGGAATGGAAGTAAGGGGGTTTCGCATTAATCATTTGTCTGTATCCCTTTCACAAGGACCGGTATAGGGTCCGCTCGCTCTACCTTGAAGCCAAAAGACTTGGGAGTTTGCAGCTAGTTGGATCCGGATTCATTCCATGGTTTGCTATTGGGTTCGGACCTAAATTATTTGTGTGAGTTCACCAAACTGGTGATCCTAATCAGGAGAAATTATCTTCTTGTTGAAGTTCTCTGGTTCTCTACTATGAAATTACTTGATAGACTTGAGAATCGTAGACTAATGTTGTTTTCAACTGCGGACGAAACGTTTCAACCCCATCGAGGCAAGAAAAATAATAAGCCAGACGACCTAAACACCCACATATTGGACCAAACGTTCGTATTGGCGGCCTACCACCATGGCTCACACCTCACCTTGACCTAATTTTTCTTAACTGACGCATCCAATCACGCTAAAACAAAAGTTATTTGGCCGTTAAGTAAGTCACTTAGTATTATATTTAAGAGGGATTTTTTTTTAATGTACCAAAAAAAAAAAAAGAAAAATTTTTACGGCTATTATTTCCTACTAAATTTGTAAAGAGGCAAAAAAAAAAAATTTTTTTTTGATAAAAAGGAAAGCAGAGTGCCACCCATAAAAGAAGAGGAAAATATGCTTGGGCAAAAGATGGGGAATAGCGCGGCATTGACGGAGGTGATGGCTGCTTCACGCGACGGTGGACCCAAAGTGCAACCGTTCTCCGTTCTTCCACGCGCAGTAACTACATTTTAACACGCAGTAAATCGCATTTAATTGGTGGGGTCGGGTAGAATCCTTACAAGCGGTGATAAATGTGAACGTTGGAATTTGATAAATATACTCCATTGTTGCATAACGAACGTCATCTAGAATCATACATTATGCTCTATAGAAGACAAAAAAGAGTGTATTTATGAAAAAGCCTGACACGAAATCCGCACCGACTCATCCATCGGTTGGAGCACAGGCGGCACATGACATGCTATTGCCCATCTGCAAACCGTTTTCGGCTCAGGGAGAGAGAGGATAGCTAAAAATTTGATTATTTTTAGTTTACGTGGGCAAAAGAAAAAAATGAGACAATTACAGCACACTGCCATGCTGCAGGGTCCTCATCTTTCTCCATATATAGGCCTCTTGAGCTTCCCAACACACTCCAATCCCTTAACCATTCTCATCCCTCCTCTTCCTTCTCCTCCACCTGCTGGGGCTTATCGGGAGTTTCAGCTGATAAGCCACCATTACATTGCCTCACAGGAGGGGAAAGGATTCAGCTTCTTTGCTGCATTTGGTCTCTTTTTCTTGTTTTGAAGGGTAATTGTATCCTTGTTTCCTTCCTTCCTAGTTGTGCGAGGGGGGTTAGAGGGGGTTTATTTGATAAACGAGCTATGGCTGGTGGTGTTGCTCTGTTGCTTCATGTGATGATAGTTCTGCTGCCCTTTGCTGTGGCTGGGCATGACTATGGGAAGGCTCTCAGCAAGGGCATTCTCTTCTTTGAGGCCCAGAGATCTGGGTACCTTCCGAGCAACCAGAGGGTCACTTGGAGAGCTAATTCTGGGCTGCACGATGGAAAGGCTAACGGGGTAGGCCCTTACTTCTCTCTCCAACACACGCAATAAAACTCAATTCTCTTTGTGTATCATTTTCATGCCATTTCCTTTTCATGGTCTGATAATTATGCCAATGGACATGACGGAAAGTGAACTTAATGGGCCGTAACAAATATTCTCTCACTTTTTTCACTTGGCTTGTGGCCATTATCCTCTGCTTTTTAATTGATGTTTATATATTTTTCCCTGTCCAACTCCATTTAAATTTCTGGATGCATCATTAAACTGAAGAAACTTTATCAAGAGGTCGCACCGATCATCTCCCTTTCCAACCTTCGAAAAATTTAAAATTTTTTTTAAAGTATTATTGTTTTACTATATCTACTTCATCATGGCATAGCTACATTCTGTTTTCAACGGTATTTCCTCCATTTCTATCTCATATTTTAAATGTTGCGCTAAATCGTTTTATTTACAATATACAAAATTGCACCATCTTATTACATAGGGAAGGAAAGAGCATCATATAGTTTATTCCTTAAATTTGAATACAGGGGAGGAAAGAGCATCAGGTGTCTTTCTCTACTCCATTTAACCTCCCTTTTATTTTTTTCTCCCTGATTGGTTCCTTTTGTTGTAAAAACAGGTAGATCTTGTTGGAGGATACTATGATGCAGGGGACAATGTGAAATTTGGGCTGCCTATGGCCTTCACCATCACCATGATGTCTTGGAGCATTGTGGAATATGGCAAGCAGATGGCTGGCAGTGGAGAGCTGGGACATGCCATGGATGCTGTGAAGTGGGGCACTGACTACCTCATGAAAGCCCACCCAGAGCCCAATGTCCTGTATGGAGAGGTGGGTGCCCTTTCTTTCCTTTCTTATGACCCTTGTTTATGGCATCAATTTAGTCCAAGTACCAGACGTGGGAATTCTGAATGGTTCTAAGAACGTCAGTGTTGGTTCGGGCGGCTTCTATCTTTTGCTTCTTGTCTTATCCCTTGACGATTTTACCTACTGGAACACGGGGGCACATGAGAACACGACTTTGTTGTGATCTGAAGGATTTCTCCAGTTTTTCCAGTGAAAGTTAGGTAAAAGCCAGTAGTTTTGTTTTAAATTGACTACTTTTTATGTGTCAGTAGTTCTTGGCCTGCCCACTATGTCTGGTTCATGAATTTTTCCCCTTAGCTTCATGGAATCAATTATTTGGTTATGATTGAATGCCCTTCAATTTATTCAACAGGAAGGACAAGGTGGGGGTTTTAAATATCTAGGTACCTAATGTAAGGACTCTTATGATCATTCAAAGTTTTTATTTTTCATATGTTCAAAAACTATAGCATCTTTCAATGAAGATCAGCATGGTGGCAAGCGTGCAAGTTAAACCTGATAATTTTGGACCAAGACATCTCAATTGCCCCTAGATATAATTTTACAGTGTATTCAACTTTTTATAAATTAAACTTGATGCACACGATGTAGTATTTCATTTTTTTTAATCTACGTTATTACCTCTATCCTAAATTATATTGTAAAAGTGATATGATTCAACTACTTTCTCTTACCCTGCCGTGTTTGGGGAAACATACACTTGTCTCGGTCTCTCCCCTGTCCCACTCTCTCAACCGTCTATAGCAATGGTTCCTGCAGTTCTATTGGATCCGGTGGTTCGGTAATTCCCGTAAAAATAACCCACCCTTTGCTACCTGAATTGCATCATTAGGGTTGTCTCAATGCCCTTAACCTTTTTTCTCCTAGGAAAAGCTCTCATTTGTGATTGTTTGGTTGACTCATGTCTGCTATGTTATTCTAAACAAAAACAGACATCCCATCCAAAACTAACACCACAGCCTGTGCCTCACCAAATGAAACCAGCAAATTGGAAGGCAAAACAAGTCTTGTCATCAGTCCATATCCATCATCCATATCTAAGGGACATGACACCTCGTTTTACATTTTTTGCTATTGACAGTGATAGTGTATTATTATTCTATCATGTAGCAAGTAACAAATTGTTCACTATTCTCTTTGGTGATTTGTGCAGGTGGGTGATGGGAACACGGACCACGCCTGCTGGCAGCGGCCGGAGGACATGACAACCAGCCGCCAAGCCTACCGCATCGATGTCAACCACCCAGGTTCGGACCTTGCCGGAGAGACCGCCGCTGCCATGGCCGCCGCCTCCATGGCCTTCCGCAGCTCCAACCCGTCATACTCCAACCAGCTCCTCACCCACGCGAAGCAGGTTCGAACCGAAACAAACCAACCCGAACCGCTTTCCCTCCGCGTAAAATAAATAAATAAGTAAAACAATAAATAAAAACTCGGCGCACGTTAATATGACCTCGTTGTAACGTGCGCGCAAGTAACCTGGTACCGCTTGATGGGACCTTCGCGCACGGTGGATCGACTTCGTTTCCGTGACCAGCGGATCCGGGACGGGTGGAGTCACGTGGCGAGAGCCGCGACACGTGTCGGTGCTGCCCAGGCTCGCATACCGTGGTTCCCTGGGTGCACGACTGCAAATGATGATTATGTCATCGTCCTTTCTCCGACCGGCCAATATGAGGCAATAAAATGCCATTTAGTCTTCTCGGAGCACAGTTTCCTCATGATTCGCGCTTAACATTCTAACGGTTACTTCAATAACATTTATTCTAGGACGATACGGTGTTTTTTTTTTTTTTCCTGCTAAATTTGAACGGAGTTAACGTGAAGTTTCTTCGACCTTTCGCTTTGTTTTTGCTCAGCTGTTCGAGTTCGCCGACAAGTACAGAGGCAAGTACGACAGCAGCATCACCGTGGCTCAGAAGTATTACCAATCGTTCAGCGGATACGACGTAAGTTACAATTGGGGTCCACTTATCGGACGGAAGAGATGATTCATTTACCTCATCTCATCTCTCATCTCGATTGCGCTTGGATGATGGCTGCAGGATGAGTTGCTGTGGGCCGCGGCGTGGCTATACCAGGCCACCAATGACCGTTACTACCTCGACTATTTGGCGAACAACGGCGATGCGCTCGGTGGGACCGGCTGGGGCATGACCGAGTTTGGCTGGGATGTTAAATATGCTGGAGCTCAGGTGCTCGCCTCCAAGGTAAATTTCGGGTGCTTCAATTTATATCAAGATGATTTTTTGATTTGATTGGCTATTGATTTGGCGCGACCAATTTTGTGAACTGCCTGAGAGTTTGCTTTGCTTCCCACTTTTACCTCCTAACTGCCTGTTCTTTGGCTGTTGGTAGTTCCTTCTTCAAGGGAAGGCAGCCCAGCATTCTTCAGTTTTGGAGAGGTACCAGCAGAAGGCAGAGTTGTTCATGTGTTCGTGCATCGGGAAGAGCAGCCGCAACGTGCAGAGGACTCCGGGTGGCCTCCTGTACCATCAGAGGTGGAACAACGTACAATTTGTGACGAGCGCCTCTTTCCTGCTCACTGTATACTCCGACTACCTTTCTTCGGCTGGGAAGACCGCACAGTGCTCTTCCGGGACTGCTGCCCCCTCCGAGCTCCT